>NC_054551.1:1669142-1961642 GCF_017654505.1 Polyodon spathula
ATATACTACAGCTGCCTTCCTGTGTCTCCGTTTCTGTTCACAATCATGGTTTATTTCAATAAATAAGTAGGATGATTCGCAACTTAATAATACAAAATAAGCCACATCCTCGAAGTTTCATTTGTTGGTACAAGATCATCCTCTAGTTGAGGGGTTTGAGTAGAATGGGAGTTATTATTTACCACGTGAGAAGGCACATGTGTCGTTGTCCATCCATCAACAGTCCAAAACACCTTTGACCTTTGTCCCATAGTCCAATTTCTGTGTTCTTGTGTATATTTTAGCCTTTTAGTCTTGTTCCCATTTCTTAACAGAGGTATTCTTACTGCAACACATCCTTTAAGTCCCGTTTTCAAGAGTGACCTTCGTACTGTTGATTTGATGGACAACGACACCTGTGCCTTCTGCCAGTTCTGTTGTCAATTCAACGCTTGTCTTCTTTCTATTCCTTGAGGATATTATCTTCAAGTATTGCTCATCCTTGTTAGACAGGTTTTTGGGTCTTCAAGTCCTGGGTTTGTCAATCACAGATGATGTTTCTCTGTACTTGTTGATTATTCTTCGGCTACAACACCTTGAAAATCGAGTGATTTCACTCAGTGTTTTTCCTTCTTATGCAAGACAAGGTTTTTACAATAGTAGAAAACAAGTGGAGGTTTTGAGTTGAGAAATTTGTTGATGCGCATAATGCATCAGAATAGAAAAATGCAATATGTCTAAGACTTTCGCACAGCAGTGTGCATTTTTCGGACTCGAGTCATGGCCGCAAAAGACTCAGACTCAATTCGCACTCGATCTTGTGTGACTCGGACTCTAACAGTTGGGCTCCGTGACGCGGAGATATCAATGACAAGTCATTTTTTAGTTTCTATTACATTACAGTTAGTAGGAAACTGCAAAATGAAAACCCACCCAACAAAACATTACCCAATCACTGGCTAGCCCTTTTGTCTTTGCAGCCAGTCACAGTAAGAATAAGAAATTAGACATGAGTTAGGTTGTAGCGTAAACACCCCCCCACACAAATCCAACTACAACTATTGCAGACCAAGTTTTTGTTTTCTCTTTTGCATTAAGTTTTATAAGGAATAAATAACGTCAGCATGGTAAATTACTTGGCTTTTAACAAGCCTCTCTCTTTACTTTGTAGAAATAAAATATACTTACTAAAATATATATATTATATATATATATATATATATATATATATATATATATATATATATATATATATATATAGATTACTCTTTGTAGAAATACATTTTTAAAACCGCAGTCTTAAAAAAATACGTAATTTGATTTTGCTGAGCTCCCTGAATCTTTGGAATATAATGGATTTGTTTGCACTGAAAACAATAGAACATTGGTCACCTTGATAATTTTGAGTGTACTGAAAACAAAGACCATTATATAAGCTATAATCATACTTTTAGAGCCTCTTAATTCAAGTTAGAAAGTCGCTGTGTGATTAAATATTCTGTGCTTTGCAAATCAAAAATTGCCTACCGTCAAACAGGCAGATTTATCAGACTTATATGACAAAAGGACTGATTGATAGCAAAAACAAAAAGAACAACAGAACAACTTCATTTAACAAAATGAAAATTATTTATTATGGATGGGGTTAAAACACATTAACAATACGTTGTGCAGCGTCAACCTAGAAATCTGTCTGTGTGAACTGCATTGTTTCATTCCATTATGAACCTGCACAAAGGGGAAATACAGAAATATAATATGCTTTTGTGTAAAAGAGAAAAGATAAAAAATACATTATCTGAAATCAAATGAACTGAAGCACAATCTCGTAAATGCATCATTGTATTACAGACTTAATAAAACTGCAAATGCAATGAAAGTGAAACATAACGTTTCTGTTTTGCAAAACAAATAATACAGAATGTACTATTTATGAACACAGTATATATACAGTTCCGTCAATGTCTAACTCAGATTGGCAGATTATACCTGAATTGAAGTCAAAATAGATGCTCTAGACAGAGGTGAAAGTAACTTTAATGTCTTACCATGTATTGTTATTTTTAGGTAAGCGTTAAGGAAGCAGGAAACACCCATTCAAATCTGATATGTTATGCTGTTTTCGTGTTTTACATCTTTTTTAATTTAATTTAACATATTTTCCAGCCTTTTACGTTGTTTTTAATGTAATTGATCATATTTTTCCACCACTACGAAAATAGAGAATCGAAGTCAAAGGATGGGACTCAAATCATAGTGACTCAGACTCAAATCCTGATGACGGACTCAGGTTCAGCACTTGGGACTCGGACTCGGACTTGAAGTTTGAGGACCCAACCAAAAGTCTGATTGATATATATATAATAACAAACAGAGATTCATGATTTAGTTAAAAACACAAAATGATAAAACAGTAATATAAATACAAGTATCGTTTTCAGTAAAATTCAATATGCAGTAGAGTTGTATAAACACTTGTGGTGAAAGGCTGCAGTATTTGGGTCCTATTCTGTAAAGTTCTATTTTAAATTACAATTGTTGCATTAGTGTAAATGTTGCTTCTCTTATAAAGGCCTTGTTATATCTGTCTTTGAAAGTTAATTAATTAGCTTTGGATGACAAACGTATCTGCGGTCAGCAAAGCTGAAGAAGGAGAGATAACGAGACAATGGTTTTATTGTTTTTTTGCTATATTTGAAAATATTTGTGACGATTCTGCAGTCTTTTGTTCTTTAAAAGCATTTGTTCTGATCTTATTTCAGTGTCTTGGGTGAGTTTATCTTACTGTGCCACACGTACATTTGACAATTAAGGTCTGATACACAACAAATCCATTTATTTGGGAATTTTACAGAATGAATTTGATGGGTTTGACCAGACACACAATAACACCTAAATATATTCCATTGATATATCCTTGTATTGCTGCAAGGGTCATCATTTCAGGAAAAGGAAAAAGAAAATAGATTACAGAATTACAGATCTTTTATTATGGTATCATGAATACAAAAACTTGTTTCTACGGTTAAACAAAGATGCACAAACCCACAAGTCTCACGTTAACCACCCTGCCTTGCTATTTAAAAGGGTTCACTGTTTACAGAACATTCCTCTAAACACTATCAACCTACTAATAGTTCATGGTGTATGCAGGCAGCCTTTTACAGATTGGACGCTACAATAGCTCCAGCAATGGGCTTCACTGCCTTTTCTTGGCAGTGGTTTGGGATTCTGACTGCAAGCGCTGTCAGTCATCCTCGAGGCTGTAAATACTTTTCCTGACAGTCAGATTGCACATCACTACAATGTGTCCGCAGCAAGCACCCAGAATTCCTCTCTGCTGTCTTCTGGGATAATCGGCTTTAAATGAAAAGGTGACCCGATAAGTGGAATGAGCCAGCAGAATGACAGGTGATACCTGCAGATACTCAACTTTCCGGGGCTGGCAAGTAATAGATTATTAATTTCTGTAAACAAATGTCTTAATAAACAAAATGAACCTGAGGTCCGTGTTAATGACCTAAACCGCATCAGTAATGTTTTAAATACTGTCACCTAACCCTACGGGGGTAACACTTTACATTAAGTGTCTCTAATTATTGCATAGTAAATACTTACACATAATTACATGTTACAATATACTTAATGTGGGAATCTTTTTGCATGGTATATATAAGTATACAATTGTATTAGAAAATGGTTGGGGTGGGGGGCCCCTCCGAGTAGCTCATCCAGTTAAAGCACTGCCGCTAGGAGCGCAGGATGAGCCATACAGCTTGGACAGCACCAGTTTGAGTCCGGGCTGTGCAAAGAGGATGAATTTAGCTGGGGGTTCCAAAGGGAGTGTCACATTGGCTCTGACGCTCCAGAGGTGGAGGTTGGGAAACCGGCATGGACTCATTATCCTCATTGCAAAACAGCGACCCCTACTTGCCAGACACCAAGCACATTCAGAGTGGATGAAAAGCAGCGCTGATCTCTGTTCTCTGGGATCGGTAGCCCCCCCACCTCCTCGCTGGATTGCTCTCCATGAAAGCGACTCTGGCTTTAGGCTTGTGAGATTGGAGGATGCTCACACACCCTCATAACATCTGTGCTGTGTGGGGACTTGCTGTGGACATAATTGGACATTCCAAATTTGGGGAAAATAACTAAAAATAATAATTGGTCACTCCAAATTAAAAAAAGGATAAGGGTTAGGGTTCGTTTGAGAATTAGCTTTTGTGTTAGCATTAGGGTAGGGTGAGGGTTAGGATTAAGGTTATATCTTGCAAAAAAATGACACATGTTGTAATTATGAATTATAATATTGTAATTGTGTGTAAGTAGCAATGAATAGTGACATGATAAAAATCATTTGAACATAACAACGTCTCATTCCAATAAAGAAACGGAGTCAGGTATGCAGAGAAAGCACATTCCCCCACTCCATAAACTGGTAGGTAGCTGTGAATGCTTCTCATTAGGTGAATCAATTTAGTCATTGACTTTCTTCCCCTCCTTGTGCTCATTAGACTTAGATCTGACAATGATGGAGGAGTGGGTTTATATAGAAAGCGATTGAGTGCGAGCAGCCAATCAGCTTCCAGATCTAGCGGGCTTCTATTTTGCATAGATGCCCGCTGGAACATTGAAGTGCTTCACTGCGAATTACGTTTCAAAATCAATCCATGCATAAATACCGGCTTTTTCTCTTAACGTTCTATTCTACAACTAATCTGATAACATGAAAAGCTACTTAAACATTCGTTCAGGGAAAATCATGTCTGAGACAGGACACCGGCTCAATTTGCCGCTAATGGACAGCAAATCGTCAGGGAAGACACGCTTGGTCCACAATTCTGTTATCGGTTGGATCTAAACAACACCCTCCCTCAAAACCAGCCAGTCAAACTCCCAACCCTGTTTCAGTTCTTTCCACACCAGTCAATCCACTTCCTGCCTGCTTGAATGATGCCCCGCCTCCAAGAACAAGTTTCGAATCAGTCTCAATACTACACGGACTATTCAACAATTGTACATGCCCAGATAAATTATACTATTATAATAATAATAATGTTCGCTCTATGTGTATGTCATTTTTCTATTCTAACCATGTTAAGGACTATTTTCCTCAGCGGAATGTTCCCTGGCAAAATATCAGAAGTTCAAGGTAAATATAGGTTTTAAAGTTTTTTTTTTAAAAAGAGAAAAAAAAAAAAATAATCAGTCAATCAATAAATCATTTTGTAATAGCGATAGAGCTCTCTCAATGCGGGCTCTACCCTGTGGTAGATAACCTTGACTTTCATTAGCGCCTTCGCCTACAACTCGGGATGTCAGTTTAGTTTGGGTGAGAAGAAACCAAGCTTGTCATTTAGCAATCTTTAATTCACACTGATCAGAATCTTCAAAAACTTGTGATCACAACAACTCAAAGTAAACTATACATGAGCAGCTGATATGAAGTGTTGTAGTAGCTAATCCATCACATTTACCCAGTGGTTCTCAACAGGGGGGGTGCACAGCAATCCATTGGGGGGGGGGGGGCAAGAGAAGTGTCCAAAAAAAACACACTTTTTTTTTTTTTTTTTTTTTTTTTAATTTAAAATGTATACGTCACATGACATTCTATAAGTTGCATGGGTTGATGCTATGGTATTATAACAACCCCCCCCCCCCATCCATAATGTGCAAAATGTCTAAGACTTTATATATGGAGTGTTTATCTTGGTTAATAGTGTATTTCATGGTTAATAGTATATTGCACACGGTGTATGACATTTAAATGCAATACTCATTGTGTTTTTCTTGATTCACATTGTTTTATAAAACAAATATACAACTGGCAGGTATTTAGAGTATTTATAAAGAGTAGCCAATATACATGCATATGAATATAAAGTGAAGATGATACTGTAACATTCCAACACCCTTACTGGCTAACAGCGTCTGTTCCTATCTGTGAAAGGCAACAAAGAAAATAAAACATTCACAAATCTTGTTAAAATGATGTTTCGGTATCCCTACATAGTTGCAATTTAACCAGTTAAAAAATAACAAAACCACTGTTAAAATGACAAAGTAAAAGCACTGTTAGAAATTCTGCGTCACCAAAAATACCTCAAACCAATAAATCACAAAAATAAATCTGAGCAGAATATTAAAAACATATTTGCTGCAACAAATAACATTTAGTATCTATGCTAAACATAAAGCATTATTAATGAACTACGCTTTTAAACATTTTGTTTTGTGAATGTTTAGTGAGGGGAAAGGAGAATAACGTCATTGCAGAGGCATTCAAGCCTGTACAGTATGATAACAGCAAGATAGACACAGAAGCCTGATTAGCATATTCCAAGTCTTCATTAAACTGAAGAACGATAGCACAGAGGAATGGAATATTGATGTTGTGTTCTCATTGGCAAATCCCTTTTATTTCGTGGATGTGCTACCTCTAGCTTGCAATGCTAATGTGAATAAACTCAGCACACAAGACCTGTTGGCAGGCTGTCACTCATATGCAGGCTCCTCATTGCACGCAAACACACCTGCTAATCAGTGCATGCGTGTGCATAGGGATATGCCAGAGGCTTACAGCTGTTTTTCCTTTTCAAGCAGTTGAATGTGGCCCATATATCATCCTGAATCATAATGCATTAGAATACAGTCATATTCACAACTGTGGTCTTGGGCAAATCGAAAATACAACCCATTAAAATATATTCAAATTGAAATGTATTCTCTGTTACCTTCTGGAAATTAAATAAAGTACAGTGTTACCTACATTGAAAATTCCTTGGGACAAATGCTTCAGTGCGTTTCCTACCAATGCAATTTAGTTGCTCTTTTACTTCAAATTTTTAGGGTGAAATTCAGACTGGTTCAGTTGATAAATGACATGCTGTTGAGATGAACTTTGATTAAATCGAGAAATGCTGTCCTTCTTTGCACAGTCTACGGGGACTACAGTGCTTATTCTTGCATATTGGAAGGTCTTCCAAATCACCTCTGCCATGAATCAGTTCAACAATGCACTTCAGTTCTCCTATACCTCCTGCAACCTGGGAGCAGAGACCTTACTAATAAAAGACAGAAAATTAATGGGAGCCTGATGAAGGTTAACTGTTAGTCCCCAGCCACTGTGCCATTAGCACGGTCTTTCTTCCTTCAAACTTGCAGTGAACTTCCAGAATGTATGCTTAATTAACCAGCAAGACAAAATATTACGGTGTTGTTGTGATTCACGTGCTCAGATTCCCCCTTATCTCTTTGTCTCTTTGGGCGCTGTCCCACATGGAGAAGTCATCAGCTGTTAAGTTAGCGGACGTTGGAGTACAGTTCACAGCTGCATGCCTATAAATAATTCCACTCGCAATGTTAACGCACGGATGCTGCATTAGATCCGATTACTGCAAGTTTCAAGGCAGCAGCATGGGGGGAACTGACAGAAAGATTAATAGTTTTTTGCTTTTATTCAAGCTTGCTATTCATTTAATGTCTGAGTAATGCATGTAACATTTTGAAAAAGCAAGCGGCTGTAAATCTCTATAAAGGACACCCTCTATCTGTTGACAATACTAGGACGCACGGCTGACCGTATCTTTAGGCTTCCCTGTTGTGTAACCAGAGTCACCCAGACCAAGCCTAAAGGAAGTACCATACCACCACAGCGTGGGATATAATAATGGACATGCTGGTGTGGTGTTAATCCTGACCAGAAAGCAGCAGAGAAGGTCAGAATAAAGGTTTGGGTAAGCACAGAGCACATTTCTCTCTTCAACACATGTCAGATACTTCTATTATCTAGCCACAGTAAACTTGAATTCACTGTTTTTGGACATAATATTTCTGTAACCGTGAACAATTAAGGCAACGCATATCTGCCACGTTTCCCACTGACAGGACTATTATCTCTTGCCCATCTGTGCAATTTCATTATATTCTATCACAGATGCTGGGAGCTCGGATTGAGAAAAAGCTGAAAACTGGTGAGAACTGGGATTTGTCTTAAAAATCTCTTTTCACACCGAATAACAGAGCCTCCACACCAATTCAAAGCATTTAAAAACAGAACAGCAGAAGAACTTCTGATGGTACAGCTGTCAGTTCTAAGAGGCTCTGCATACTGTACGGCATAAAATTGAAATTAGAATAACCACAAATATGTTTCACCCTGAGGTTTTCCAACTGACTACGATATCAAGAGTCATCTTCAGACTCTTTGCATTTTACTTTGCCAATTATTAGTTAGCCAAATATATGTCCCTACAAGACACCAAGATCAATATTGATAACTACATTCTTGTATTCCTTTACAACCCTATCTAACCTACTACAGTATCCCTATGCCTCAGTATTCGGTGAACTCGTCAAAAAGCCACCACAATGCACAAACAGACAAGATGTAAAATACTGTGCGAGTGACTATTGTTTGGTTTGGTTTAGAAACACACTCCTTTTCTGTTTGTTCTACATTTTAACAGCATTTTTAATCCATATTGTATGTTAACGTTCTAATTAATCATGCTCTAAATCAATGTTCTAACTTTGGGATCCATCCCTCAATCAGAAGCCCTTCTCAAGGTGTTACTCTGTGATGCATCATGCAATTCCTGATATACAGTATAATCGTGGTTATGCATGACAAGGCTGGAGAGTTTTTATTATTATTATTATTATTATTATTATTATTATATTATTATTATTATTATTATTATTATTGCATTAGAGCATTAAAATATAAATTATAAAGATCACAATTGTCTCAGCCAATCCAGTAGAGCGGTCATTGTCCAACAGGTACTGTAGATGCCCTTTAAAAGCTAACATTTCAAGCAGCCAATCCAATGTATAAACTATAATCAAGTTTTAAACTGTTTTCATATGTAAAAAAACATTGGTTCAGTTTACAGTAGAATTAATATCATCCATAGCGGTCATTACCAGAGCTCTAGATAACACCTGCAGTATGGTCATTTATGTAGAAGATAATGACCGTTGTGTCTTTGATTAATGTGAGTTCCTTGTGTGTCCAGTCTTTTCATTGTAGGTTAGTTTTAAAATGAAAACAAGTTTGCAGGATACCTAAAGTATGTGCTTTTGTTATGTAGCAATAGCCAGCCCATGTTTTCACTGGGGACTCCTAGTAGCTGCTGAGCGTTGGTCCAAGTATGGTTCTTGACATTGCTACAGAAGATCGACATGTTATATAAATAATTTTTTGTGACAAAACCAAAGTGGTCGCATGCTGTCAAAGAATACAACCTGTGTTAGAAAAAAAACAAACTATATTAACGCTAAGAAAAAAGCCATTGTAAATAATGGGTTTGTTGTAACCATTGCTTGTTCAACGAGGCTAGTCTGCATATGTCACTTCCATTTTTTAATTGAGAAAACTTAAACAAAAGGAATGTAAAAAATTAAACGACTAAGCTAATTTAGTTTTTTGTTCTACACCAGTTAACCTTATTTTTGATCCTGATCCTTATTTTTGAGCGCCTCACACAAGCAGGGTTCATTCCGTCAATTGTAAATTCCTGAAATGTCATTGTTGACAGATGTTCCTTATTTAATCAAGCAGTCATTGTTAGACTGTGTTTAAAGCAGTAATGAAACAGCAGTTGTTGTGTACTCCAGGCATACTGAGGCCTCACAATCATGGTCCTTTGCCACAAACAAATACGAATCATATTTAAAATGTATTCCTGGATGCCTAAGCATCAAGTTCCCAGGCTTGTTCTCCCAATACCTCATATAAGTGCTGATGACAGATATTGCTTTGCATTCAGCAATGTGCTAAACTCAATGACTGAATATTTGTAAATGACTGGATTGTACATCCCTTCTAAAGACTTATGATCCCCAGTCTGCCAGCTTGCAGTGGCTGGCTATCCATAGCAGTTTAATATGCCAATAATCAGCGCAGGTTAGTGCTTGAGAAGAAAATGGCTAATTGATGAACCGCAAGATAAAATGCAATCAATCTTACCCTTATCAAACGATCTTCAATGGCAATGCAATAGTTCTGCACATGGGCAATTAGAATGGTATGACCCATCTGTAGAATGGTAACAGTTTCATATTTTGTCACCTTACTGGTATTACAATGGTATGTACCAATTAACACCATTATTCCATTGACACTAGTATACCATGGTTTTAAACCAGGACCAGAAAGACCCATTTCGTTGAATTTTCTTGTAATGCTGTCATGTTTTAGTGGATCTTCTAGGGTTTCTTTGTCGTCATGGTATCCTTGCAATGGTTTGTATTCCTGTGTCAAAGCTAGTGTGTAATTCAACGGCAACATAAGCACTGTTAAATGATACTACAATGAACGTATCACTTTCTACTGGAACCAACTACCATCCTTTGTTACTGATAGGGGTCGACAGGGATCAATATTTAATTTCACGCAAACAAAAAAGGATTATAAAGAAAGAATTGGTTACAGACTAAATCAGCAATTAAGGTCAAATAAAATGATAAGGATTTGCAATAACCACATACTTATAATCCAACGTGTACGCGCCTACATTTCAGTTCAGGTTTTCTCCGTCGATTAAGGTTTGCTGTAGGCTTTTCCTCTTAAAGAAATTGAGCAGCAATTACGATCTTTCACAATTAAGCTCAGTGAAAGCCTGTTTTGTGGCAGAGACACACACCAACACCAAGCAAGGATTTCAATTTCATTCTCCTGTAGTGGACATGTTGCCAAAACAGGCTGTCAGTTTGAGCAGCCGGTGTTCATTGTCATGCCAATGTGTGAGATGACTTGATTAGCACAGCTGGATTTAAAGGGAAGTAGCAGAAATGCTAATAAGGCATTAACAATTACGTTGTATTTTCATTTATGCACATCAGACCTCCTTTAATTTATTAGGCAAAGTAAAACACACATGTCAGAGTTTTGAGCACCTTGTGGGAAAACAAAAGGCTTTCCCCAGGGCTTTGAATTTAACCATTAATTAAATGTACTGTACACAGAACTGCAGCTGTCGTGAAGCTTAGTGGAATGCCAGAGTTAAACATCTTAAACAACTGAGAAGTTTTCCCAAGGGGGAGAGGGTCATTTATAAGTGACACACATTATGAAACAAATTGTCAAAAACTCTTTCAAGAAAAACCTGTTATGAGGAATCTGTAAAGTTATCTGAAAGGGCATTGTGATTTCTACCTCTCATTTGTGTGCAGTATAAGAATTCTGCAGAGGTGAGAACAGAACACTCCCAAGGTGCATCAAGAGCCTCACCATGGGCAGACTCCTTCTCTGTCCTGCGTAGGTGCCAACCTCAACTGGGCACCTAGAGCTGAATCAGCCTTGAAAATACCATCTGTATTCCTGTCCTCTTTATCTCCAAGCTGAGACTTTGAAACTGGGTGCCAATTAGTGCACTGTGTGTCACTGATTTTTCTTCCAACTAATTCCCGTTAGTCCTTGAACAGTGTTGTGGAATAGAAATATTTCCTGACCAGCACCCACCTCAGCAGGGTTTGGCTCCAAGATTAAAATAACTTATTGATCAATTAATCTTACATTAATTTCTGTATTTATCGAGGTAAAACCATAAGGAACAAGTGTGACAATCTATTTACAACAGTGAACTCAATTATCTGGACTGTACATCAAGACCCATGTCAAGCTGGCAACAATTAAGAACAGCTTTGTTTGGTAACTCTTTCTGTATGGTTAATATTAAGAAATGTCTTATTTTTAGTTGTTTTTTGCATTGTTCTTGCATCACACTCACAGACAAGCCTAAATTCGCAAATTAACAATCTATAACATAGTTATTAAGCATCAATTATATATTTATAAAACATTAATAAGCAACACCTTAATATAAAGTGCCCCACACAACTTTATCAGATATCACCAACATGAAAAGAAAATCAGTTAGCAGAAAAGATTTTTTTAATTAAAACAGAGACCAACAGAACATAGCATATTGCAATTGTTGAATAGATTGGGGTACACCAGTAAGAGCCTGAATTCCACCCAACAGGAAAGGGTCAGCTCACGAGAGATGAAAAGGCTTCCCTTGCAAGTATCCCATGCAGAACTTTCTCTTATCCTTCAATCTTCGCAATCTTTGATGTAGATTATTACCACAAATCATTAGTAAGTGCATACGGGTAATTTATGTTTTTTTTTTTTTTCTTTTTCTTGTTCTTTTAATGATCCATAGGTCAAGAATGGAAGCTGTTATCAATCCCATTTTCTTTGTGGACAATCAAAAAAAAATATATAGCAATTAGGTTGCACTACATCATTATGAGAACCTCCTTCTTAATTTATTTCACATAGAAAAATGACTGAGTACTTATTTTTAATGGTGCGCAGAGGAATCATAACGAACAAAATTGCTATTATCGTAAGAACTTGGCACACCCCTATTAATTTTTATTGTCTCCAGTATCTTAAATTGTTCTGCTATTAAATATTAAAATTATTAAAGAAATCCACCCTTCTTAATCAATGTGAGTAGAAGCTAAATAAGCTGTGTCATCAATCAATCCTTGCTTTTGTTTAATTGGGAGGTGAAAGCTTTTTTATTGCAGATAACTTCAAGACTAATCATTGAAAGGCAAATGAGAGTCACCGAGTACTTTGGAGACTTGCCAGCAAGTGGAATTCAAAGAACACATCAGCCTTGCTTTTGCAGATTACTGGTCTAATGATAAAGAATTCCTGCAGCTGCTATGAAATGCCTTTGCTTAACATGTCGTGATGTTGCCTGATCCTATTGTCTTCAGTTCTAGTTTTTGCATATACACCATAGTTTATCTGTTTAATAATGACATGCAATGTCACACCTGAACACCTTCGTGAGGCATTGACATATCAACGATACTGATCGGTTTCAAGCCACAGGACTATAACTACCTCTGTCAGCTAAACCAAGTTCAAGTCCTCAGACCCTCAAGTCCAAGCAGGTACATAGAGCACTGCAGAAAGTTCATCCAGTGCTTTTTTTGTTTTGTTTTGTTTTTTTGCAGCCTTTTATGCAGGAAAAGGTTAGATTACTTTAAAACAAAAAAAGAAAAAACTCAAAATAGTAATTTCAGATTCTGGCCAAGAAAAATAAAAGAGTTTTGATATTAAGATGCAATGTGATGTTTGAGGGGGGGGGGGATAGATAGAAGCTACATCTGTTTTTCAGGGCAGAATGTTATATTCATGATTTTTCCCCCTCTAGGATTGCAGGTATTCTGATAAAACAAATCTTCCTTCCCAGAATGTTTTATTAATAGTGTATTTATGCATGTGTGTGTGTGTGTGTGTGTGTGTGTGTGTGTGTGTGTGTGTGTGTGTGAGTGAGTGAGTGAGTGAGTGTGTGTGCGTGTGTGTGTGTGTGTGTGTGCGTGTGCATAAGGGATAAGGGCGTCTGCTAAGAAATAAATAATAATAAAATAATAATCTGTGTGATATGCTGAAATAGGGTTTGCATTCAGGGTTTGACGAAACATTTGTTGAAATAAAGGATAAGAAAATTCTGCATATTAACTAACATTGCAAACCACGTCAATGTGTGCTGGCAAATGATTATCGGTTATTTTCTCAATCTGTGTGCTTCATGTTTCATTCGCTCCACCCATATGAAGGCAGACACACATATCAATCTGGTAGAAATTATAAAAGTCGCAAGCTTTGTACTTGTGCACATATGATTGAAATACACATGCATTTTCTGATCTTTACTGGGTTAGTTTAAATTTGCTGCACAGTTCTGACATTAAGACCACATACAAGGGTAACGCAGTTTGAGTTTATATGAATTTCTTTAAAAACAAACTGCATTTGCAGTATAGATATGCCCAAGTATTCTCACAGCTTCCAAGTGGAACTGCCAGCTCTCCCGAGCTCCCGGGGAGCCTGTCAGGGTTATACATGCCTCCCTAATGAAAGAAAGTACCCTGCAAAGCTAAACAAATGATTCCTGAGCTTTGTCCTGCTTTTACCTGAAAACGATCATCACAAGCTGCAAAGCGCTGTGTGTGGGTTTGCATTCCAATATTATTCACCTTGACATAAAAATCCCATTCAGTTCTAATAAAAGATTATGTTCTGCCATGTGTTATATGGATTTTTTATTAAGACACTGCAAAACTCCACACACAGATATCCTTAAGAGATGCTGATGTAACAGACAGTATTGTGTGATACACTGCTGTTACGGATTATGTCCTTTGTATAGTGGTTAAGATGCTGGCTTGCTCATCGGTTCGCGCCTAGCCTCCGCCATGTTACACTGGCACCTACTGCAAAGTATGTAAGCATGTTCATAAAAGTTGGCTTGCTTTTCACATGTTTTGAACCCACGGGGGTGTTAGCTACCTGCGCTATTTCTTCTTCATTATAAAACTCTACATTTCACTCCCTGGTAGCTCTAAGTCACCACTGCAGAAATGTACTGCTAGTCCTAAGATTTATTCAGCATTATTAATGGGATGGTGAAAAAGCCAAAGAGTTGTGTGCTTCCCTGTACAATATCTGAGCTCTGAGGATTCTTAGCTCTCAGCTCCAGCACTAAACCCCAGCATTACGAGTGCGTTAATGAGAAAAGAAAAGGGAACCAAAAGAAAGAAGCAATGATCCTGTAAACATCGACATGTTACATATATTTTAAACAACCTGTGTCTGGGTGACACAGTCAATCTGGTGCACGATTAAAAAAGGGTTAGATTTGCTGAGGCAGCACATAGACAGTGCCTGCTATTACGAAACTGCACTTCATTCTAATTAGTTATAAGTCTCATACCCAAAATACACACACTATTTTAGGTACACCAGATGTCAATGTGTTTATCAGGCAGCTGGTTTGTTAAGGCTTGCATACCTGGGGGGTTGAGGCAAATCTGCTGATGTCAAAACTGCACAGAGATGACACTTGGAATAAGAAGCATTACACTGATAATGCTCCCTGCAGCAAACACAGCAAAATATAAACAAAGAAAACAAAGAAAAAAGTAAGATCTATCTGATGCCAACTAAAAAGTCAGTTTTAACAAAAGTATCTGTATTTGCAAACAAGTAATATTGTGGGTCGGGGGCTTTACAGAAGTCAGCATCCTGTGTCAATATAAAAATATGCTGATGCATTTTTTAAAACCTCTTTCTTAGAATCTTTCTTTGTGAATGCAGTGCTGTATTGCTTTTAAAAGTCTTTTCTGTGCATTTTCAGTATAGGGAAATAAATAAATAAATACATAAATAAGTAAATAAATAAATAACAACCTCAAAATACAGTTTATTAAACAAGGCAACAAATTTGGTGTTTTAAGGACCACCACATGAAGTCACAATAAATTAAAAACCCATTTCAGCGATTGTCTCGGAGTCAACAACCTTTAACTATGGGAGGGGCTAAATTTTCTTTTTATCACTTTCTAAATAGCTTGCTATAATGTTAACAAACTAAAACATTAAACCAGTATGTTAATATGCAAGCAAGTTACCTGTAAACAGTTAATACACTTTTATTTGAACAATGTGATCCACAATTTAATTTGACCCCTGCTAAGTGACCAGACACAGGGATGGAGGATGTGAACCACTGACTGCATACTTTATGTGGTCATGTACTATTTATTTTTCTTGGTCGCACAGAGTGGGCATATTGCGTGCAGGAACTGTGCTTACAGCCCCATGCTCTAGCACCTCACAAAAAATGAAATTGCTGTCTGCATGACTAATGTCCAGGCTTTAATAGAAAAAAAATAGTTTAAGAAGAAAAGCAGCAACCACACTGAACACTTTAAAAAAAAAAAAATAAGGGTTAATGATCCCCAGCCCAATAACGATACCCAATATTCTCTCACACCCAGGTTGGGCATGTCTGTTATCAGAGTTGTAAATTAAGAGGGGGAGGGAGCTGACTTAGGACAGAGGGTAGGAGACACCACTTGACACAGAGAAGGATGAGCGTATTGAAAGATAAATGACATACAACAATTCATATGAAGACAGAAGCAATGGCACTCAAGGATACTTTTTTAGAGTCTGAGTTTTTATATCTTTTTCATGGCAATTAATAGAAGCATAGCAAGTGAAAAGACTTACCTCTCTTACCTCAGACTCCCCTATGTGATGTGGGACTGAGCTTTTATGTTTTTTTTCGTGTGAATCAATCATGCAATAAGCTGCAAGCCCACATAACGTAATGTGAAACATCTCCAAACAGCCAACATGACAGCCCTAAAATTTGCACAAAGAACAATCGCACAAGGGCTGGAGAGCAGGAGAAAATGGGAGCCCGCACATTTGAAATTTCCCCGGAGGTGTCATTCCGACATAACTGCGTCTCGGTAATTGAGAAGTGTAAATAATCCCATCAAAGTGGCAAAGCACATTGACAGCAGCCTAATCCTTTGTTAATGGCAGTTATCCACATGATCTAACAAAAACGATCACCTCAAGCTACACCGATTAACATAATACAAAAAGCTTTAGTGTATGTCTCACTGGCTTAGCTGTGGTGTCCCTGGAAATCTATTTAAAGAGAAAGTGTCATCCGTTAACCCTGTTTTTTGCTCTAGGGTACCTGATTTGCATACACAGGCTGATTTTGCCCTACAAAATGACTGTAGGCCACAATTTCTATCGTGGTGTTAAGAAGCCCCTAAGGGCATGACCATGGCACCTCTGATGCTTTAGAGCCTGAATCTGTGCCACCACGTTTCCAATCTGCAGGCAATGCCAACCTTAGTTGCTGTACAGTATACAGATCCAGCAGGCTCGCTCTTGTACTGGATCATCTCCCAACGAGACGAACAATTGAGACGCAGTGTCTTGTTAAAACAGGGCCCTGAAGTGGAATTTACCACTGTTGGAATTCAAAATGCATTGAACAAACCGAACATGGAGAAACGCTGGGGCTGTTCACGGTAAAGAACAAGCTCCTCGAGTCAACTGATTGCATTAAAGAAACTTGACGTGTAATTGTAATTGAGGAACTCTGGAAAACCATTGAAAACTCACACCTGCAGAGTTTAATTGCACTACACTGCCAGAGTCATACAGTAAGTGAATTAAAATGAATAGCCTCAGCTAAGCATAGGCCACAAAAACAAAACGAAAGTGTTTTCTATTAGCTAGTAGCATTAAAGCTTTCTGTTAACATTAAAGCCAGACACAGCGGGTTACTGTATGGAACTCGCAGTATAGCAACGAGAGCTTTAGCTGCAAGTAATTTTCAAAAGAAATGTCTTAATGAAAAGAATCCATTAATGCATTGAAATCAAGTCGATGAGGTTATTAATGAATGCACTTATAATAATAATAACAAACAGCTTTATTTTATATTTTCAGAGCGCTTCACAGAACAAAGATAAATTCAACAAAAACAATAACACAAAAAAAACAGAAACAAAAACAGAAACAAGGAAAAGGAATCATAAAAATGCCTTTCTAAAAAAGTTTGTTTTTAAGCTAGATTTCAAAACACTCAAAGTTGCTGAATCCCTTATCTCTGACAGAATAGAGTTCCACAGCTTTGGGGCTCTGTCGCCCATAGAGAGCAGAGGATCAGACAGGACACACAACTGTCTAAGATCGGAAGAGTGGAGGTTTCGTTTTAAAAAGCTTAATTGTACATCACTTCCTGTCTTATCGACTAGATAAGGGGAACTAATTAATAAAAATGCATGTTAATGAGATCAAGAAAAATGAATGGAAGCATAATTCGCTGTAATGGAAACTACTAGCGTTCAGGAAGACGGCTCTCCCCGCCTGTGAGCAGAAACCAAATGGAAATAAAAAACAATGGGAATATCTATTTTGTGTGTAATTTGTAAAGTTCATTTAAAAGTGTGCATTTTGTCATCCAGAATGTACATATAAAATGCTGATTTACGATTATCTGGTGTGTGGGTATAAATCAAACAACACAGATTTTAAATAAATAAATAAATCCCATTAGTTATTTACCTTCATTAGGGGGGATATTTTGACACATCTTATTATATACAACTCTTTTAATGTGCATTTTTCAATCTTTTTTTGGTTAAAAAGAAAAACGACATTATTTTCCTTTTTCTTTGGATGGGATGGTGGTTGTGGTAGGCTTGTCATCTCATGAAGTGTTGGAAATGTAGGCTTGGTTGGAATTTACCTTTGTATTTTATTTTATAAATAAGTACGTTTGAAGTGTCATTCGCGTCTGTAGTTGTTAGTTATTATACATGTAACATTTCATTATATATTTATTAAGCTTTTAAAATTACGATAGAACTCCCTAACCCAATACACAATTTGTTTATAATTAATTGTTCAGTGAACACCTCTAACCATACATTTTCTCTGGCACTGTTTGCTCGCCTCCGCGATAAATAAACTCAACATGAGCAGAAGTAGCCACCGAACACCTACAGTATTATAAGAACATTTCATACGCATACAAACATGTGAAGGTGAAAGTGTACATTGTACATAAAGTAGGGAGAGTCTGACAGCATCACAAATAAGTTTAAGCAAAATCCATGTCAATGATCTCGATCACAGTCCTAGTAGATCTGTGTGCCCCTGTACGCCTGTTCTTCGTTCTTCTGTGGATTAGACACAGGTGTTAAAAACCAAGGACACATTGCAAATCTGCAGTCTTTATTGTGATAGCTAATGTGCTGTTTTCTATAGCAAGATTTCATTATTTATTCTTAGGTTTTTATTTGTGTAATTCAAATACAATCTAGAACAAGTGAACAAATCTCATTCGTAACCGCAAGTATAGAAAAGGCAAAAATATTTTCATAAGTACAAATATTGAATTATCTAGGTAGTCTGTAAGAAAGGTTTCAAGGTGAGTTATATACTCTTTCATTAATTAAAACCCTCATTTTAAACTTCAAATTAAATTATGGATTGCCTTTTAAATTCCCATGCAAACAAAAGAAATGGTTGCAAGAAGCGCTGCTCATTAAGATAATAAAATTATTTGAGAAATCAACACAATTTCGGAAATCACATTAGCATGATTATTTAATAACGAAATAGGCACAACAACCTCAAAAAGTCCAGTTTATTTTTTAACTAATAATAATAATAATAATAATAATAATAATAATAATAATAATAATAATAAATGGCCAACATTGTTTTTTCACAAGTACTATGGTTCAACACTAATACAACAGAAATAAAGCACTTTTCTACAGCACACTGGTGAATTCCCCATGCAGTTTGTTCAGGCTTAGTACAACACTGACTGATCTTCAGGTTCCCAAATGATAACTCTCTCCTTGTTTTCTGTTCATTGCTGGAGGCAGATTAACAAATTGATGACCTAAAATCAAATACAGAAAGAACTGACTTTTTTTTTTTTTTTTTTTGGTTTTAGTTGTTTTTTGGTTTTATATAATGCTGCTTTGAATGCCATATCTTCATTAATCCCTATTGTAACCTAGGGATTTAAAGTCTTGCTTTTGTTTTGAGGTGGGGTCCTTCAGAAAGAGACTCATCAGCCAATTCAAATCTAATACTCCACTCAGGAGCGTGCATTGCCCCTGCTATAAATCAGACACGGTATACCAAACCTTCATAGTGCATTGGAGATGAAAGATAGTTAAAAAAATGTAATCTATTTTTACAGTACTATTATAGGTTTGGAGGAGATAAGCTGATGGCAAATCGGAATCATTCAAAGTTTATTTCTTGCCTGACAATTTGGAAGAATCGTTTCTGGAATGCAGACACATAACAAAACTGGTGGTCTCTTTGATTATATGGATTAAAGAGACCAGTGGTTAAAGCCACAGCCTTGTAACTAGGAGGTCACCGGTTCAAATCCTAGCTCAGCCACTGACTCGTTGTGTGGCCCCGAGCAAGTAACTCAGCCTCCTTGTGCTCCATCTTTTGGGTGAGATGTTATTGTAAGTGACTCTACAAGTGATGCATAGTTCACACACCCTAGTCTTGTATCTTGTAAAGCACTTTGTGATGGTAGTCCATTATGAAAGGCACTATATAAAGATTACTAATAAATGCTGCCATTTCTGGTTCCCCTGTTTTATTAATCATGATTGCTGAAAACATTGTGCTTTTATTTCTAAGTCCATTGTTTATAACTTGCTTATAAAAGAAAACACTAATCACCAGGCTTCAAACATATTATATCTGTCTAGTTAACTTCCCTGTTGCTAATGAAATATTTTCCAAACGTTCTACAAGAATAGCCATCTATTACTTTTCCCAGGCAGATGTCTAGGGCTGTATTTCACTCACAATCATGCAGATTAGTGCAAACCTCTCTGATACTCAACTTGGTTCCTTATGAATGATTTCCACAAATCTAAACAAATGCTGTATTAGCATTAGGAAGTTGTGCTTTGCTAGTTTTGAAAAGTAGTCTGTCATTCAGTGGTACAAGCTCTTATGCTGGCCCTGTTATAACTTCTCACCCAAGTTTGGCACACCAGAAGACCTCTGAATAATTGCAAGCACCATAAAATAAATAACACATCAGTTCATTATAAACCATAATAAGACTTAAATCATTATATTGCATTGGTTTAGCAATGTGCTATTGTTTGTTTAATCTATACTGATAAACTTTAAAAACCAGTAAGCAGTTCTGCTATAGTTTTAAAACCAGTATGCTACAAAGTGACACCAAAGTAAAAGTGGTACACCTTCATTTTAGTGCAACACTGAACACCGTCAAATAAAAAAAAAATGAGCATATATCAACTGGGTTAAGAAATGTGTCAGTTTCTGCGTTCTTTTGTGATGCAGTAATACACAGTCTCAATATCACATTCAAAATAGCTAAATAATTACGTCAATTCCTTTCATTTAAGCCTGATTTTACAGAGCAGTACTATTCCCACTTGACGTATTTAGAGGTACACAGGATTTGCAGGATTTGATTGTCCTCATTTATATGGAGTCCAATATGTATATATACACACAGAAAATTCTGATTAAAAGGGCTCCTGAATGGTGCATCCGGTAAAGTGCAGGATAGGCCCTATAGTTTGGAGATCGCCGGTTCAAATCAAAGTTATGCCACTGCCGACCGTGGACGGGGGTTCCCAGGGGGCGGTGCACAACTGGCCAAGCGTTGCCCGGGCGGGATAGGGGTTAGGTCAGCTGGGAAGAATTCAGAACTGCATGGTCCACCGGCACTATAAGTTCTGAATATGGCTGCAGAGCAGGCTTGCAGAATGAAAGAAAAAGCGGATGGCTGACGGCACTCGTTTTCAAGGACACAAGTGATTGCCTTCATGGTTCCCAAGTTAGTTCGGGAGTTGCAGCAGTGAGCCAGGTTGACTAATAATTGGACAGTCCAAATTGAATAAAAATAATTCTTAAATAAAAAAGAAAATAGTAATTAAAGAATGCTGCATGTTCCGGCACACCAACCCACCTGTATGCAATGTTATTTATGTAATAATTGCTTTAGTAATCAACAGTTTCCTCCCTTGGTTTAGCTGGCGGTTTAACTATATGTACAACTGGATATCTATGTTGCTGAAAGGCTGTATTGCAAGTAAGACACTTTTTATTAATGTAACCCAACCACGTAACCAGTGTCAAACCTGTTATACCTGTGTTTCATTTTAATTTCAAGTGGTTTCCCAAGCTTCAAAGTCATGGTGCACTGATGTGAGCAGTTTTTAATTTCCTACTTAAAACTGTTCATGCTTATGTGTGTTGAGAGCTGTCTAAAATTGCTTTAATTAGCCACTAAGATGGATTAAATCTGTGCAAAGGGGCACTTTAACCTTACTGTTTTCGCGTGCATAAAGAGCCGGCTCAGGTGTGATTGAGAGGCTAACCGAGAGAGAAAGCAAGAGAAAAGAATGGTCCGTTATTGACTTTGACCCAAAATTTCTAGGCAATCAAAAAGCATTTGAAAAAAAAATAATGCTCAAGCTAATATGTGTGTATACAGTTTGCAAATAGTTTTTAATAGATGATGTTTTATTCAGGATGAGATACTACACATACAATCATGGCAGTCAGACAACAAATCAACCAGGAGCTTGAGTGGTGTAGCCTGAGCTCAGTTGCAAAGGGTTTCACACTTCACACAACTCCAAGGACCATTAGAAAGACCTGATGGCTGAATTCCAATTTGAGCCAATTTCAACCATTCGGAAACATGAAATACTCTTTATTCTATAATACTGCCAACAGCCATCTCATTAAAGGGACTCCAATTCACAAAATAGATGCCACACTTCAGTTTAATGATCCATTATCCCTCAATAAACATATTTCTATAGGTGTTGACAATCATTATCATCAAGGGCATCCCCAAATAATAACATTTTATTACAACAACATTTATTTGCATACAGCAAGCAGAACGCTAGCGGCATGCTATAAAGTAAATGACATTGGTTGCACTCATTCAACACAGCCACTATATCAGAGTGTATCAGAGAAGCTTACAATATGTCCATTAATACAGGGCTTGGGATTATAGGCTGATCCAGTAATCCTTCAGATATATTCCTTATTTTATATAAACAATCTGACCACATCAAGGCTGTACTGATCAGAGAGACGAGCTGATCAATATTCAAACCCATCTACTGGATGAATACCTATTAGAAACTCCTATCCATTTCTCTCACACAGGGTCTGTTATGAATCTGTTCTGCACTGGCATGCACACTTAACACATTCTTTCTGCCTTCTCTGTGGGTTTATTGATGTTACAGTGGGTTACCATTAGGCATCTCTGTGCATTTTTGTTCACTTCTTGATGCTTTTACTGCACTACATTTTTCCACAGAACATTTTTCTTTCTTTCTTTCTTTCTTTCTTTCTTTCTTTCTTTCTTTCTTTCTTTCTTTCTTTCTTTCTTTCTTTCTTTCCATGACCTTAGTAATGATCTCCTTTATATGCACATAAAATCTAATTCTATGATAAAAGGTGCTTTTATTCAAACTCTTACCCTTTCTTGTCAATTGGGAAACACTCTGAGCAAAAATCATGTGAAAGAAATTACTTCTGTGTATTACATAATGAGAATGTTGAGAATTACATGTTGAGAAATGCCCCACACGGGCCTCTTGCAGCCCCTAAGCAAAAACATTTCTGCTGAAATGCAAGATGTATTATTTCAAGAAAGTCCTCTTGACAACAAACGAAAATAGCGAAATCAACTGAGAGACTGGTAGTTCTTCTCTACAGCTGATGCACATGTCAGGAAGAGCTCCCAGATATCACTTTTTAGATAGTGTTGGTATTTTTTTATCCAGCAATAACCAGGCCACAGATACTGCATTATTTCAAGCTTGTCAGATATATGCAAATGCACCTCTGAAGCATTTCAGAAGTTGTTAGATGCTGCTAACATCCTTAAAGGTCAAAAAAGCCTTTAAGGATGTTTTTATTCTCCCTTGGAATTAACATCCTTTCAATTCACATGTCTGTAAAAAAAATTATGACTTTGTTTCATTTCTTTTTAACATGCTGTGAATTTCTTTGAGACTGTTTTAAAGATAACTCCTGATATGGGTCATGTTATTCAATAAATATTTTGTCAAGCAATGCTTCAGGTGATTTTTTTTTGTTTCATCCTGAAAGCTGGTTTAAGCATTTAAAGTCATTTGATCCTGAAACACCTTTTACGCACATCTTAGGTGTTCTATTGCCAAGCTGTAAGGAAAAGAGTCAGTTTCTTGTACTGTTAAATTAGGAACCTCTGAAGCCCAACCTAATACTTTGTTAGTCCCTAAAGAGAAGACACAGTTGCAGAAGCAGCATGAAGTCCATATACTGTATATGAGCAATCATTGCTCACTGAACTTTCAGATCCTGACATATATTGAGTGAGAGTTCCTCTTGTACACTGCATCAAACCTCAACACTACCCAGTGTACCAGGAAATTAATACCATATTCAAGGTGGCATATAACTTATTTGACACTTGTCTGCACCCATAATGCACTGTATTATATTCCATGTGTTTCCTCTCAAATGTGGTATTGTTTTTAAGCAGTGTGTTTATTTAAAAGCAACTTAAATGATGCCAAATTGATCCATTACAGGGTTTTGCTTATATTGTGCAAAACAAAGGCAATAAATAACCCCTGTTGCCCCAATACCAGTATAGGGTCAGAAATCGTCAGAATGGTATAGGTATAGGTACATCGACAGAATGTAGTACCTCATTAGAATGTGTACACGTACCAGAATGTGACTCATGTAAGGTTAGAAAATGATACCATGTCAAAAAGTGGTATGTTTGTATTGGAGGCCTTTTAATGTACCAGTTCTTTTTTTAGTTTTGCAATATATACACTGATAGCGGTATAGCCTGCAGTACAATGTGAAGCAAGGCTACACAGGAACAGGCCACTGATGGATGCTTACTTTAAATATATACATTTCAGAACCATTAGTTGTATTGATAAGTTACTACAGTCCTTAACATTATGTTAAAACAATATGCAGATTTAAGCTTGTGGAATCTACTTTTTTTTTTTTTTTTTTAACATGTGATTCTGTTCCCTCATTTAAACAGATGGATAGAATATATAATTCTTGCATTAATGAGGTGTACATGCATGCTGTCTGTGTGTGCTGTATACCAAGGACTCAGCATTGGTTATGTTATGTTGGCTATAGCTAGATAATACAGTTTGGAGATAGAATAGTGTTTGTAGTATACCTCTTCACTCTATACAGGAATGTTAGCATGAAGATGTAAACAACGTTACATGTACAGTTGACCATGGCTCTAATGGTATAAGAATGTAATTCAGTGCGATGAAGTGCCATTGTTTTTCATCAGGGGAGTCTAGTGGGTATATTTCCTGACTCTCCTCACATGAGATTATGCAATAACCGAGACACCAAATCAAATGACCCTCCTTCTTGATCTTTTCAGCATCCTTCACTTTATGAAGCCTAATGAACATGTTGACTGCCCGTTGAACTTCAGTGTAGTCCAAAACACCACACTATCCCGTGTGGACTGCACTTGGAGAGCTGCTGAGAACTACGCTACGACGTGCCGTTTGCAAGAAATGGGCTTCAGGAGTATATATATTCTCTGGACTGGACGTGTGTTTAAACAACGTTCGGTGCAATACGCTACAACACATTTCTAAAATGCAGCTATTTTTCCGTAGAATAAGTACAATAAATAAACAATAAACATTTGTTGATACTACCTAAGACATGCAGTAGATGTGTACAACACTGAAGCGGAGCTATAACCATTTGCGCAAAATAACACCACACCGGCGTCACGTCAATGTGTGCTGGCTAGCAAATGTTCTTACTCTGTGTACTGCGCATGCCCAAACTATTCTCCCCTGCACTGCGAATGCCAGATTTTGTTTTCCTTCAAACCGAGGACGCTCTCCAAAAACTGTTATCTATTTTGGGGGATGAGAACGTACGTGTTTTGTAAAGTTACATTTATTGCACATTTAATAATGAGTTTTATATTAAATGCAGACAGCTGATGTTAACGAATGGGAACGTGTACTATACCAGAGAGCTAGGTATTTGTTTAAATCAAAAAGCATAAGAAATGCCAACTACGCTGACTGCAAATGTTTTAAATTGAACCCTTAAGTACACCTTTGTAAAATTGTTTTGCAAAGCTATTATTATTATTATTATTATTATTATTATTATTATTATTATTATTATTATTATTATTATTATTATTATTATTATATTTCCTGGCGTAAATTCCAATCAGGTGTTTGATATTACTTTAAAAATAAGTAATGCTCATTCTATTACATTATTTTAGTTATTCTATATATTGTTTTGAATATTTTCAAACTACTCTCTATATAACCTCCAAGATGACTTGTTGGATTGTTTTAACTTGACCAAAAAAAAAAAAAAACCTTATAGCTACAGATTAAATGCTGGTGCAGGTAGCAGATTTTGACAAGGTAGCAAAATGTGACTTTATACATATCATTTTTTTGTTACCAGTAATACATTTTGACAAGGTAGCAACAATTGACTTTACATCGGTAGTATAATTTATTAAGATTGTACTATTACCAACACATGCGCGGCTGTGCGCTGACAAAGCACCAAAGCATGCGGTCTGTCAAACAATATCATTTTTTAAACAAGTAGCCTAAGTAACTGTGTTGCATTACAATCATGTCAAGCTCGGCTATTTTGTAATGGCACGTCACCCCTTCTCAAAGCACATTAATATCCATCACCCTACTGAAACCACATCGCAGTGACGGGGCAGGATGTGGTCTGTATGAAATGGAAAGCTGTATAATATCCAGGCACTAAGAAGTCCAGTCGAGCTGACTATTATCAGAACGACCAATAAAACAAAGCGGCGCGTACCTGTACCAGGCGAATCCCTTCTCGTAGTTCCTGTCAAAGAAGTGCGGCTCTACCCCTACTGCCCTCACGTCAGGGTGGACCCTCAGGGCTTCCAAAAGAGCCCTGGTACCCCCTTTCTTCACTCCAATAATAATGGCGTGGGGTAACTTTTTCTCCCCATAATCGGGAGTGGCTGTACTATTCCCTCTTCGTATTAGTTCGTCGTCCGTGGTTCTGGATTCCTGGTGCTGCTCCCTCTCGAAAACGACATTTCGACCCGTGATCATTTCTGTGGGAGCCAGCTGACTTTTGACCCAGCCCGTCGCCCTCTCCTCAGTTTCCAGAGTACCGATGCCTTTAATGACTGCGACGGAGACTGCATAGCCCGCTGTCAGCGTCTGCTCAGTGGTGCTTTGTGCCACATTTTCGCTGAAATAGCCCTGTGATGATGTGGCAGAATAAAGTTTTTTTCGTAACGCAGCCAAAGTGGACTCTTCTGTCACTAGCCTGGTTTGGTAGAGGTAGTTTTCTTGCAGGGGGAACTGCAGGGTGCTGTAACAGCTCATCAAACTGTAGAATAAGCAGGTGACAGAGAGGGAGAGAGTGAACATGAATACAATCTTTCGAGGCACTTTAGAGGTAAAAACTGGAGTGGTGGACCAAAATGCCATCTCTGACAGCAAGGATCCTCACAGAGAAATGGCCAGACATGTTTTCACCCCAAGTCTCGCATGGACCCTTACCAACAACAATCTGACTCTGTCCAGCACAGTTCTTGCTGAAACTGGAGGCAAGAACAGCCGCGGATCTCAATAGCAGAAGTAGATAGTCGTAGTGTGTTAGTTGGTCTAGCCGTTGTAATTTAACTCCAAAAGAAAACACAGAAAAAAAAGATTGTTAATATTCCAAAAGGGAATCGCCACGCATTCTTAGAATATCGATTTCTTATTTCAATCCTGACAGCCTTTGTCACTATTTACACGGGTGGATTTTTAGATCAGAAAAGCAGCGATCTTGCATCCTTTCAAATGAGCTGCTCGGCTTGCATTGGACAGATGCTGATGGATGAAGTCTTGACATGTTAAAGGGAAAACACCAGTAACTGACAAAGTATTTTGGAAGTAGTGTGCTAGGCACTTCTTCGTTTGCCGCAAGCCCATAGCAGTTTCACCACCGCGCTGCTATGCGGGAGAAGCCGGTGAATGACCGGTCACTGTATCCAAAGGGTAATTAAGCATAAAATAAACAAAAATGTATGACTGAGAAATCAGAGTGAACCCGACTCTGCTGCCAGCTGTAGTACCTTTGATAATCTGCTAACTTTGCGTGGATGAAAGTGGGCTCTCGCTGTATTAATATTCATTGACTCTCCTCACTAGTTGGGAGTGACTGTCCATAATCCTTGTGTTGATTGGTAGACGCGATCCGGGCATCGGTAACGTAAGCTCATCTGAAAACTACCAAATCAGTTTGAAAGGCGTTTTCAGAAATTATTATTTTTTTCTTCTGTTTCTGTTTTCTTCCCCAATGCTATCTTCGCGACTTTGCAATAAAATAATACGCTGGCTTTTATTTTCTTCATCGTTTCCAGCCCCTTTGTTTCAATGTGATTTGTGTTTAATTGTTTCCAGACCTTAAAACTAAATTAGAAATAATCAGACAACGCAAATACTAGATGATTAACTATATTTTAATTATTATTTAATAATAAATAATAATAATAATAATAATAATAATAATAATAATAATAATAATAATAATAATAATAATAATATTATACGTGATTATATAAAACTTTTGTTGTTTTTAAAATAATACAAAAAAAATCATAATAATAATAATCTGAATACGTGATTATTAAACGTTATGTTGTTTTTTTTGTAATACAAGAAAAATTTCATTATGTATAAAATTTAGTATTATTATTATTATTATTATTATTATTATTATTATTATTATTATTATTATTATTATTATTATTATTATTATATAATAATAATAATAATAATAATAATAATAATAATAATAATAATAATAATAATAATAATAATAATAATAATAATAATATTATTATAATAATAATAAGTAATTTTATTATTATTAAATAAGTCTGTGATACAGGTATTATATAATCTTATGAGTAAAATGTGGGTAAAATACGCTCAACAAACAAGCTCCGTCCGTGGTTTGCTAGTTATCACAGCCTCGTGATCTCCACCCAGTACTGGGCCAATGTAATCTCTAACCCACAGAGATCCAAGATCGCATTCCCAACATCGGCCTAGCATCCCTTCATACTGCTGTAGCCGGAAATGGTGGGATCGAAGACTTGTGTGGTTTGCTGCCGGAGAGGGACACTCATAAAACTGATCTATCATTGACAGAATAGCAAAGCATTTAACATGTCAACTTCACCCTGGTTCAGCTACTGGCGGCTGAGAAGAAACAAATACACGTTTTAATTTTAAATACTTGCAATCTATAATAATAATAATATATAATAATAATAATAATAATAATAATAATGGATATGTCTTGCTCACAGGGGAAATTAATAAGGTATCTTTAAAACAACGGTGGCGATGTTAAATGAAGCTCATTCCTGCCCTCTACTGGCCACTCCTGGAGCAACACTTTAAAAATAACAAGTGAAACACTCATAACTTTGTCCTACACAGCTTGATTACATGAAGCGGTTGATTCAATCAAGGTTATTGTTTGTGTTGGTTGGACGGGAAGAGGGAATACAGTTTTCTAATGCAATAGGGTATTGTTGGGTGATTCCTTTAAAAATCTAATATAACTTTGTAAAATGCCTCAGCCAATCCAGGTGCACCAGGTCATCATCTTCCTGTGAATTTCCACTTGTGTAAACAGCAAGCCTTGTCACTTAGATTAGATTTTAATACTGTACAGCTGTTGCTCTAATGCATTTCAAACTGAAAACAATGATATCGGAATACTTACTCAGGCGTATCTTATTAAGCTCATAGTAAAACCAGGAATGGATCAAACTGCTATGCAACGAGAGTCTTATTTCCACCCCTATTGTCAGCAAATAAAAAACGTATATTTTGCTTAAAGCAAATAATGAAAAAATGACATCTTTTAAAGGATGATGCCTCCCTACTTTCTCTTTCCTTGAGTGAGTTCCAAACTTCATTAGCTGTAAATGACTAATCTGATATCAACTTTTAAAGCGCTTTTGCACACTGGAACTCCCCTGTCGGTGGCACAAGCCTTCTCTGAGTGCTCTAAAGAGCTTGAATACCTTGCCTAGGGAGGCAGTGTTATAATTAACTGGGATAGGCAAGCACAGCTGGTCTTCAACACACACTCACCACTGGATTGAATAAGGAATGCATGAGCCAGAATTGGCTTGCTGTGGGTCTGATGCCCTTCCTGTACTTACTTATTCTTAGTTCCCATTTTGGGGATTAGCGTGATAGGCGTAATAGGAGAATAAAAGCCTCCCTGGGTGGTAGCTTTGACTCTAGACATGGCTTTGTGGGTACTTTGCACAGCGGGAGTACTACTTTACATATACTTTGCATTAGCACTGTTATGTCACAGCATGTTGCTCAGATTGCAATTTAAAAAAAAAACCCCATCTGCACTACACGCTGAATCCTCAACAGCAACGGGATTCTCATTTTCACTGTTTTGCTGAACCAAAGCGTACTACATAACGAGGTGAAACCCTCAAAGAAAGAACATGACACAGGAAATGACTAACAGGTGTACTTATACAGTACGAGACCTGCCACTTTGGCACCAAAAATGTAGGAATTATTCCCCTGATGCCAAATTGAGACTAAGAGCCTGTTCTCCCATCCTGGACTCCTGCTTTTCCACGGCTTTATCTCATAATCTTTAGCTGGCTAAAGCTTTTGGCACATAATGCAAACATGTACCTTCCCTGCTTTGTCTTGGCATACAAACCTGCTCAGAGTACAGTGGACGGCATCACATCAAGGTGCAGCTGTGTCTGTCAGTGACTGCATGGCGTGCAGAACCACAGGATCAGCCTACAAGGTAGGCTTTCGATTAAATACAGCTTACAGTGTTTACTTACACATAGTTACAATGTTATTATGCTATATAATATGTATTTACTAAGTAACTACTATGCAAATACACAATAATTAGACACACTATATATATATATATATATATATATATATATATATATATATATATATATATATATATATATATATATATATAAGCACATATATATTACGTGTTGTAGCATTAATTAGCACTATGGCTGCAAATAACAGCAACAGTGTAGATTTATTTTCTTGATGTTTTCTACTTGACAAGAGTAATCTTTGAATTGCTCTGTTTTACGATAACATTTTAAAACTGCAGATAATTGTCTTTGCACTATAGATGACAGTCCATATTATTTCATGAATTAATAGCATTCAGCAGATTTCACCTCTGTGTCCTTTGAGGAAATTAAAAATTAAACACCATTGAAGATGTGTTCACTTCAATTTGAATGCGCCATCCATCATATCTCTCAAATGTACCAGAAAATAGAAATATTATTGTAAACATTCTGTGTAAAGCGATTCGCAATGGGCTCTTAACTTCTGCTGGTGAAAATGAAACTGTTAAGCCGAATCAAACGTGAAGTTGCAATCAATTATGTACTACAGAGGGCATCCTTTTGTAGGCATGAACATATTAAAATGATAAAGGTTCAACATACTCTTTTTCAGTGTGTGTGTGTGTGTGAGTGTGTGCAGAATAATGATTTCAGAGGAATTACAGGTAGTCATTGTGCCAGAGGGTATCTCTGATCTGAAATAAATGGGATATATGTTGGCTGGACTCATGTCCTTCCACAATGCAATACATTAATCTGACAATATCATTGATTTAAATTAAGCTTTAGAGATATATCTGCAGTCTCTTTGCTTGATCAAGGTTAAATGTAGAGCCTAGGGATAGCCTTATATGACAGCTTTATTACATGTAGACCCGTGTTTTGAGCATTCTGCTAACAAGGTGGAATGTTTGGGGTGTTTCATTAAGAAGAGTCCCAACAGTAAATGAACGCGGATGCACTGTGTGTGTTTATGTCTTTGTACTGATGTCAAAACAGTTTACTGTGTTTGCACCCACAGCAAAACTCAACCACAAAATTGGATCCCAGCAAAAACTGGGATTGATTCTCCAGAAATAAATGTAATCTGTTTCTAACGGGGTACATTTCAGAGCCCCACTCCTCCAGCTGTCCACGTTTACCGCATGACTAGAAAAAGCACCTGAGAAGATGCACAGCCATGTCCCTGACAGGGGGTAATACTGGCAGCTTTGGAATAGTCAGAACAGAGATCCCAAGTTCTGAATTATTACCAAACACATAACACAAGAATCATGCTAGGATCAAGCAAGACATGCAAATACGATGCAAGTTTAAAGCAATAACTATGCGTGTATGATGCAAGGATAAGGAAGGATTTCATGCATTCCTTTCATCATACTTGCAGTCCAGTTCACATCTTGAAAATTATATGATGCATGCATCCATCATCCAAGCATAAGGCTTTAAATGAAATCCTCCCTCATCCTTGTGTCATCAGTGCATATGTCTGGCTTTAATTGTTTATGATGCTTGCTTAATCAAAGCATAATCATAGCATTTATTTTTTTCTTCTTTGGTATGGGGAGTATCTCAAAATAAGGTAAAAATAAACCCACTAAACAATCAACAGTCATGATCCAGAAGGGCCATCAGAAAGAAGGAGCAATGAGTTTCATTATAGGCTTTTTGCAGGTTTAGTGCAGTCATTCTTAATCAAGCTGAGTATTCTCTCAACTCACTGAAAGCAGGAAAAGTGTACTCACAAGTCAAAAATGAGAACAAAGCAGGCTTAGTTGTGCTATCTTCTGACACCACTCTGCACCAACGTCCTTGCCTCGAATATAGATTGTTTTCAATCACCATGCTCACCTGGGTTGGGTCATATTGTCATAACCTAAACTCCTACCTAATAAATACAGTGTTAACAAGAAAAAAGAAAAAAAAAACATTATCATGTTAGACTGGGCTGTTGCATCTGTACTGTATTGGGTTAAAGCAACTCGCTTATGAAACCTTTAAACAATATTTTAATATTTTCAAAAACGTCTGCACGTGGAGAATTTAATATACCATACGTTGATTTTTTTTTAACAATTAAAAAGAGACACAAAGCTTTGGGGAACTCCTGTGGATCAATAGGGAGCAGAGGACTTCTCTATAGTGCTAGTCCTTCAGTTAGATAGAAATTGAACTGTCCAGTGATATAAGGAAACTAATTTCAATAGCCTAGCTACTACACCTTATTCATAAAAAAGTGTTCTATTTTGCTATACTATATTTTGACATAACCAAAATAAAATATTATTAAATAAAATAATTATCAACTCAATTTAAATTATAGGGCCTATACCATGTTCTTTGTCTGCCTGACTTGACATAGAAGAAAGAAAAAAACAGCAGATAGGTAGGTTTTATTGGATTGCAAAATAAACAGGCATTGCAGTGATTATTCATGCAAAGGTGTTGATGTATAGAAGACCAACTGATTCATTAAATGAGCATAAGGATTACTTTTACCAATACGCTACATTATTCAAAGGTCGTGTCAGTATCTGACTTTGAGAAGATTCACACAGGGTCTTGGTACAAGTGGGTGTGTGAGGGTATCACATTGGCTGTGGTGTCTTTTTTCTTTTTTTTTTGCTTTTGTGGATTAAAATGAAAACAGCTGTCTGTGAGAAATAACGATTACTCTTAGCAATGCTCTGCACTGTGGTTTGACAGCTTACTTAATGCCATTTCAGAGAGACTGAAGGCATCTTAAAATGTTTTACATCTTTAAAAATCGGAGTAATATTTGCATTAGGAGTATTTTATATTCTACCCTGATCACAGTTGCAATAAAGGCTTTTCAACGGCCATGCACTTTATACCATATTATTGCCTTTCCATTATTAAAACACATTTTGTTATCAATAATTGTCAGCTATTATGCAAAGACGGGAACGTTCTTTATGCTTAGATAGTCATTAGCCGGAAACAGTTCTATTAGCTTTAATGATATAAAATTTGAATAATAAAGCTATGCGGGAAAAAAAAAAAAAAAAAAAAAAGTGAACAAAGCCTGGAGACACGAATAACAAAGACAGGCCCAGGTTTATATTCCCTGTCCATATGCTGTATGCAAATAGATGCAAATGCAGCTTTATTTAAAGCCAACTTGATATTTATAAATGAACACTCAGGTGCCACCAATCTACAAATCTTATTCCTCTTATTCTTATTGGAAACACATTGAGCAAGCAAGATACTGGGGCTTTCAGGTGAAACAAGCATGTCCAAGGACAGGGGAAGAGTGCCTTCATCAAGTCTTTAAACACTACATTAGAAGCTGAGGGTTTTGTAAAACCATTGAGATGACATTGTGACTGTGGTCATAGATTCAGAATACTTTTGTCCCCAGGTAATGCCAGTGCTGTGAATGTGCTTTTCGGTGCCATCTCAACCCTTCAGACACCTAGCCCGCCTTTCTACAGTTGATTGAAGCTTTTTCAAAACTAGGCTTACAGAGTGAAGAATGCTACTGCTGTTCAGGTGCCACTTCAATTCATTTTTGATCCAGGACCAGCACATTTAATCACCTAGCAAGTTAGAATGAATCTGATATCTTTAGCGATGACTGTTGCTAGTCTAAGATATTTTTATGATGTGGAGTCCCTTATGGACACTTTTTATTAACAAAAAAGATATATATTTAAGAAGGTTGTAAACTAACAGGACAAAAATAGCTGTATACAGTTCTAGGCATGCATTTCATTTTGCATTTCTTTCGGTAAAACGTTTATGTAAATCTATTACTATAATTATTAAGAGTTATTATCCATATGGTTCTGTAGGTACCATGCAACATCATGCATAATCACAAAATGAAAAAGGTTGCTAGTAGCTAACGTCTATTGTAATGACACTATGTGTATTACAATGTAATTCTTACGTAACTACACGTGCAATTACAGTTTTATTACAGTGTAGTAAGAGTCAGACTGTAAAACGTTACCTTTAACAATGAATGTTATCACACTAGTATTACAGATACTTGGACATTTAATTATTTTATAATCTTATTGCTTTCTTATTCATTTTAGAATAGTAATTGGTGGTTTTGCCTTTCAGAAAAAAAGAGCCAGTAAAAGGCTTTAAGAATCTGGCTCAGGGAGTATTCAAGTGTTAATTTTGTTTCCAAAGCGTATCCCTTCCCCCATTCATTGCACAGCCAGTACAAACAGTACTTTGCTGATGTATGCCTTGAAAGGGAAGCAGACTTTTTTACAAGGACTCTGAAATGTATTTTAATGCAACATTACAGCTGCCATTTCATTAGCAGGAATGTGCAGTGCATTGCACTTTGTCTCAGTCACCATTATGTGTCAAATCTGCTCAGAGGGAACAGTGTACAGCAATGAAAGAGAAGTCCTTGTACTCTCAGAACACTATGTTGTGCTTTACGCTCCATACATTCTACTCAATACTGCAAAGTTCTTTTTGTTGCATGCAATGTGTGATTGTATTCAGCTCTTGTTGAATCAGTAAACAAGGCTGATTTAGTTCTACACCACTGCCCTGTGCTGGATTTTGGGAGCACTTAACACTGTTGTTAGAAGAAGGAAGCGAGGACTGATTGATGGGCCCGTGCTCCCATCTATCACGTTGATAAACCCATAAATAACTATCTAACGTCAGACACCTAACTGTGTGCACTGCATACAATGCATGGTTTATTCGTCGGGACGTGCTGCTCCAAAACCCAACACCCAGTAAAATATTCAGTAAACATGAACTTGTTTGTCTATGGAAAGAAAAACGTTAAATGAGTCATCACTGTTGATAGTCTATCCATATTCACAAACAACTACAGTATACAGAACATTTATAATTGCCTCTAATGTTCAGTTTAATGTAGCCTGTGTCAAGGTAGCTCACTTAATTAGACATACAGAGTATGCTATGCTGTTATATTCCAGTTGATCTTACTGGTTCAGTTTTACCTGCACAAACATAGATTAAAAGAGGAAAGCAACTCCCTGCCTCCATCCTCCAACACTGCCTCAGCGCTCTGACCATGTTAAACTCCCCAGGACTAGACGCAGAGGAGCCTCTCCTTTTATAGGACTGCTTCTATTTTCCTCTCTGCTCAAGCTCTGATCTGTTTTCTCAGGGTATTTTATGACCAAACACCCCAAAGCTGTAAATTAAATTAACCCAAGACTTCAGAGTTCTAAGCAGCCAGCAGAGTGATGTTGCTAGGCAACAAGACAGAACTCCTTGTCTCCGTTGCAGGTTACAGAAATCATCTTTGGAACCCCCACACCCACCCTTCAACACAAACACATACACACTTCTAAGCTTTCAGTTTGTGGTCACCCAGAGTGTGTTTTGGTTAGATAGCATAAAGGAACATTAGTTAGTGTTGAAATACTAGGAATCCGTATCAGAAATAAGTCATAAGATCCCAAATCCTACACAAATGAACAGAATATTAATTAGTGTAGAACTCTTCCCATAACATATTCTCTGGAAAGGGGACATGGCATATTGCCTTTGCAGATCATTGTTACTGATTATGTAAAAAAAATACATCTGAGATTTAAATATATGACTATCTGGATGCTTTATTGTGCTTTTTATTACTAGTAACTGCTGAGTAATTATAACTGAATTAATATGAAGTACAATAATGTTTTATTATATATAACATTAAAATGATTAATCATATAAAGTCGTTGTGCTAAACATATGGTGTTGCTTGCTAATATTATATTGTACCATTAAAATTGCATTGCGAAATAAGGCACTGGAAGCTTTATATTGCAATTGTAATATTCCTTTAAAGCTTTTTTGAAAGACGGAACAAACTTTAAACCCAGTTCAGTAGCTTAAAGTTGAAAACATAGAAAGACTATTTATTAGTAAAGTAAAAACACTATTAATCAGGAAGAAAAACATACTGGAAATAGTGTTGGCAGATATTCCAGCAGGTTTCTGCACCTGTCTTTTATTGCTCAGACTATACACAATCTATTAACTTATCTCTAACTAGGTTTGGAAAAACAGAAATTAATTCTTAAGTAAATGAAACAGCCTGTTATTAAGAGAAAGCTTTTGCAGAAAACCAGCTTTGAATCGTGAATGCTCACAATGTAATGCACGCTAACATCTGCGAGCTCAATAGGCTTCAGATAAACTGGGGCATATGCCCCAGCCTGGTTTGTTGTATAGGTCAGAGCAGAAAGAATGCATTGAGCCAGAGCCAGAGCCAGAACCAGAACCAGAACCAAAAACAGAGCCAGAGCCAGAGCCAGAACCATAACCATAACCATAACCATAACCAGAACCAGAACCAGAACCAGAACCAGAACCAGAACCAGAACCAGAACCAGAACCAGAACCATAACCAGAACCAGAACCAGAACCAGAACCAGAACCAGAACCAGAACCAGAACCAGAACCAGAACCATAACCATAACCATAACCATAACCAGAACCAGAGCCAGAGCCAGAGCCAGAGCCAGAGCCAGAACCAGAACCAGAACCAGAGCCAGAGAAAGAACCAGAACCAGCCGGAGCCAGCGCACAGTGATGCTGGAGTCTCTGTGGTGAATTCTGACGTGTTTTGGGGGTGTATTGTGTTTTTCGGGTCCCATGCGCCGATCACTACAGTCTGTCTGTCACACTCTAAATGGTAAACACTATACCAGCCTTGAACTTTCACAAATCTTCTCAGACTCCTGGCGCTCCTATACACATCTCAGATTGCATTTTTACAAATATTACAATGTACACATTAATGTAGTATGAGATTGCTAAGATACATTGTATGTTTTTGTGTGTGTATGTGTGTGTGCACTGGTTTTGATATTATTTGTGAAAAAGTATACTGAACTTCAAAAATTTGTTTAGACCTAAGGTCTAATACACTTGACTAAATACTTTCATTCTCTTAAACACATGCCCATTTTTGCACTTGTTCTGCAAACAGTTTAAAATGTGAGAGTTTCAGAACACAACTTTATTAAATGAAGCACTAGTCCTATGAACTGCAGAGCCTAAAAGGTAAGAGGAGATGTCAACGCTGAGGTAAAATGATAGAAACCAACCTAATATCTAATCAATACTTCTGTTTCAGCCAATGTTGATCAGTCTGCCACTGTGTGGGCTAATTAGATGATAAAATGTGATGAATGTGTCTTAAATTCTGCTTGCCTTTATCAATTCCCTGGGGCATTCAGCTATTTTCCTGCTGACCTTTTAGATCTCAGCTTTATTGTATGCAAATCCAATTAAATCAATGTGTCAGGTAGTTGCATGGCAGCAGCTGGCTTGGAATTCAATTAGACAATGTCATTTTAACAGTGCTTGGGAGGCCTCTGCACACCCTACTTATAAAATAATCCTGTGTTTCAAGCAATATTCAATAAGAACACCAGATGTTATCAGGAGGGCTTTTAGCCTGAGGTTGTATGTTTTTTAACCCCTAGTAAAAAAAATATGACTTACCTTTGAAGTACTTATGCACTAGCAAGGCTGTGATTTGAGTGTAGTTATGGCTTGAGGCAGCATATCATTTGGAAAATTATAGTTCACATAACCGTCATGCTTAATTCATGCATCAGTCTCTAGATGGTGAACTTGGAACCATTCCAAAAATTAAAGGAGGCAATTGTGTGTGTGTGTGTGTGTGTGTGTGTGTGTGTGTGTGTGTGTGTGTGTGTGTGTGTGTGTGTGTGTGTGTGTGTTTGTGTGTGTATATATAATATACATATATATGCACGCAGCTTTTTACAATTACCCCTTAAATGTACTCTGAGCCACATATGTCACATATGTCTCATTTAAATTGCCAAGAGTCTGAACGGGACTCTTTTTGTGTCCCAGTACAGTTATCTTTCTTGCTGGGATAAAAGCATTCAGGAAAACGCTACATTTCTGCAACAGAGCAAATGTAGAACAGTATGTATTTCAATTGAATAAATGTGTCTTGCACTGTATAATAGAGTTCTACATACACATTACTTTAACTCTATATTATTCATGTTTTCCCACAAGGGTGATGTATTGATCACCTTGTAAGCAACATCACTAAAAGAGATGACACAAATATGATCACAATGTAACAATAATAATAATAATAATACAAAAAAGATCTCATAGGGGTTTTTCTTTAGCATGATGTTGATGGAGGGAATAGACTATACAGCTATGACCAAAAGATTTGCATCATCCCATACAGATATAGTGCTTCATAAAGTCGAATGAAACCTGCTGCATAATGTTACATTAACATTTTGAATTGTATACATGCAATGTCATTGTTAAGTAATTATAATCAGATTTGTACGCAATACAATGAACATTATGTTTAATTATAGTTTTTTATCTATAACATTAAAATGATCAATCATATACAGTAGTCATACGAAACATATTTTGTTCCATTGCTACCTTTGCTATTATTATATTATACCATCAAAATGACACTGCAAAGTAATTCAGCGTAACGTTAACATATTGAATGACATACTACTTTGTAGTTTTCCATACACATTAAAACAAATTGTGACATTTCAGAATCCAACATGAAATATGTACTACTATTATGGCTTTGGGTAGATGTTTGCAATATCATTTGGTTAAATAAAACATCTCAATTATGTTCATATAGTTGTTATTTATTAAATGATGTCTCAGTCCTAAAATTCTAGGTGATGCAAATCTTTTGGTCATAGCTGTACAAGCAACACCTGCCCGGCTCTCCCACATTCTCTCAATCGGAATGGCTTTATCAGCTGTACCAGTCACTAACAAAGGTGAATGGCATTTGTGAGGAGATCAACATGTCAGCTTAGCCTGGGAGCTAGCAATGAACTCTTCAGGTGTAGGCCTACTAAGGCACGATAACCTGAACCTAATTACAAAAAAAAAAAAAAAAACTGCACCAGTATTCATTAATCTATAGCCGTGCCGCACAGATTCATCTTCTCTCATGAACACTCTTAAATGGATTGCTGCCACTTCCCAAGATCATTAGCCCTTGCAAGATTGTTAAGAGCTGCACAAACTGGTAAGTGGGATTTACTTGCCAGATAAATAATTAAGCACCACATCATTAAGAATTGCTTATGCTATATATGACGTGTCACACATCAAGAGGGACAGGAGGAGCCCCAGTAGCAGCAGCTTCGTCCCCGCTGATAAAGTTTCTTGCTGTCTCAATGTGCATCTTCCAGGTAAAAAATACCCATTAGCCAAGGGAAATCAATGTTGTAAATTGGATTAAATGTGTCCTGTGAAGGATACATTGGCTCGAGGTGAGAGCAGTAGTTCAGAAGGGGTTTTAATCATATTTTTCATATACTGCTCTTAATCAGGGGAGACCGTGCTGATTTTAAGAAGGAAGATGGGTGTCATTCTAAGCCCTCTGCTTGCACTAGTAAAGCTTTTGCATCGGTATGCCACGCTTGCAGGTTCATATCCCACGGCTTCATGTCTCATCATTTTCTGTGTTATTGTTTCATTCTGTCAATAATTGTACATGCCTTGACATGTTTCTCAAAGGCAAACAACACTCTTTCACCCAGAAAATCTCATTAACTACCAGATGTAAAGACCAATTTTGCACCTAAAATCAATTTAAAATTCCTGATGGCAAACACCCAGTACCAACTTGTGTAACTGGTATTTGCATGTATTCAGCTCCCATTTCATCACTGACAAGTTAAATGAATCCAAATGCATATTGGAGGAACTCAAGATAATCAAAGTTTACCTCCAGCTAAAAGTGAATTGCATTGAATTGTAAATCAATGCCAAAAAAAAGACTTCATACTGTGGGAGGCACTACAGTAACAAATGACATCAGGAGTAGGTGTACTGATGGGTAATATCGAGTTCACCTTCATAAAGAGTTAACCTGTTAACCTTCATCTGTCAATAACCAAGTATAGAAACATGATGGCAAGAGCAAGCAGAAGGGTGGGGGGGGAACCTGCTGTCACTGCCCACATAAGAACATGTATATTTAAACACAACCAGCTGGCACATGTTGGCAGGACCTACACGATGATGAACTAAGATGCAGGTGGTCGGTCTAAGCAGTGCAACCTGGGGTGATGCCACCTAGAAGGTAACTAATGTGTCTTGTATTAAATGCAATCCATCTATAGATCTACCTATCTATATATGCTATAGAACACCTCAAGATTTGTCATGCATATCCATTATACACCTACCTGCATGAATTTCAATTTTCAGTTAATAATCAGTGATATAGAAACAATAGGCACTTGTATTTGAAAATGTTTGATCACTTTATGCTTTAATTAGGCATTTTAAACAAATTTTAAAGTCTCATGTATTTTACCATTTGTCATCAATTAAATTAGACAATCACTAATTTGTCTATTTTGACAATTTTCCAAGATTACCAATTCCAGTGGTGTTTGATTTCATATGCACAACAAACCAACTACAGAAGCAATGGGGTGTTCCAATACATGTGCACACTATTATGTGTGTATATATATATATATATATATATATATATATATATATATAGAGAGAGAGAGAGAGAGAGAGAGAGAGAGAGAGAGAGAGAGAGAGAGAGAGAGAGAGAGAGAAAGAGAGAGAAGTAATAGTAATATAATGTTTTAAGCAAGCTATACATTAGATTCTGTAATTAACTCGTTAGTATGGTATATAGATTCACAGCTGAAAAGGTTGTCCACTGATTTAGGCTAATCATGCTTCTGTGCCATTGAGACAATTGGATGAGGGTACATGTATTGCACCTTTCAATACAGTCTCCCATTTGTTGGATTGCTCTGTAATTTTTTGGCCCCACAATGTTTTTTTTTTTGTTTGTTTGTTTTGTATGTCAAGAATCAAGAAGGCTAATCCCAGTGAAACTTCAGAAGAAAGTATAATATTTTAAAAAGAAAGAATAAAAGAGGATGTGCCTGAGGGTATAGTGAGGTTGCACATACTCAATACGTTAGGTGCCTAGGAAAAGTATATGGTTACGTGCAGAGCATATTTCTTCTGGCTTTGCAAAGGCACTGTTTCAGACAAAGACATGAAAATGCCCCAGTGCAACACCTGGTGGAAATTCGTTAAGGTATGACACTCCAACACACACACACACACACACACACACTCACACGAAGAACATGTCCTGATATAACAATGATTTCACATATAATGTGTCTTTAATTTAGTTTGAAACCTGTGCAGCTGTTCAGATTCCCCCATGTCCCTCTTCATCATTAGTCAAAACGTGTGAACCTCTAATTTCAGTCTTAACAGCTCCACAAAGCAACAAGCAAATACATCTCCTCACAGCTTTTCACAGCTATGAATCTGTAAGCCAGTGCAAAATAAGGCATGCTGTTCACAAGCTTGCTGTACAAGCACTACACACACTGCATGAAGGAGCCGGCATGTTTGCAGGGGCAGTTCTAGAACTATCAGCCTTGTCTGTGTGATGGCAGAACAACAAAAGAAGTCTTATTTAGGCCAACGCAGGGGATAAGGTTGCTTATGCAGACTCATTAAATTCGCTGTCAATGCAGTGGTATCTGATTGAGTCATTGGCTTTGGCCTTTACCAGCTTTTTCTTTTCTCTAGATTTTTCCGAACTACCCATTCTTTATGAAAGAACACCTACTAGTGATGTATGGTTGCTGGCTGTTTTTTTTACATGAATCCACATTTAACTCCAAAAAAAATAGTTTATTTCCATGTAACCGCTGTCTCCTTCCATTGGCGAGACACTGGTTGAGGCATTTCCATTCACTGAACATGTTTATCGGAACCTTAAACATTGCCCCGATATTTAAAACCAACATGACAGACAGGCATGCAGGTAGAGAGGTGAACAGACAGACCGGCACTAAAACAACAAATAAGCAGGTCACATCTTTGGCTACCTCTAGCCTGGTGAAGTGCAGTCTGGCAGCGCCTAAACCAATCTTGAGGCTAAACACAGACATAAGAGATGGGGTCACTGGGTTATGTTTTTTCAGTAAGCACGTCAAATATCTGACAGACCTGTTCAGCTTAATTAAGGCATCAGTTAGACTGTCCATAAACACACCAAAGGGTTATACATCTGGACATAAATGTTATGAATAATTAACTTTGACTTTTTGTTACTATAAAAGTATAGCGTGTATAGACATTTCAAATAGCTGGACTCCTTGATCCTCCTGACATCACTGTCTATTTAAGTAACAGATGTAAAAAAAAAAAAATAAATAAATACTTCAGAAGTGTTTTTTACATAAAACTGACTCATTAGGATACAATTGCTTTTAGACCGTAACTGTGGACTGTAACTGCCTTCTTTCAGTTGTAAAACAAATGGTGTTTAATTTTTTTTTTTAAATAAAAAAACCTTTATATAACAGCATTGTATTACCAGTAGTAATAATAATAATAATAATAATAATAATAATAATAATAATAATAATAATAATACATACATACATACATACATACATACATACATACATACATACATACATACACTAAAAGAACAAGAACAAGTACATTTATAAATAACATTCATATTGATATTTATTTAAAATATAAAAAACAGGATCAATCTGTTTGTAAAGACTAGCTCAATCTCCTAGCAAGGATCTGTAATTACTTATTTTAGAATGTAGGTGGAGAGCTATTAAACTTCAGCTCCATTATTTCATTTGGAAAGATAATATTTCAAAATATAGAGCTCCACTATCTCTAGCAAGATCGGTTTATTATTCAAATCTTATTGCAACAAACAAGAACACTCCTAGATTTCTCTTTCCGTTTAAAGCAAAATGAACAAATCTGCATTCAGAGTCTGTTCTTTCAAGTGCTCATCAATGTTGTATGACTTTATGAATCATTTTAACAAGAAAGTCACTGACATTAGAAATCAGATACCTAACTGCATACCAATAATAATGATACTCTTTCCCTTGGTTATACAGCACCCAAACAAATTTAACAAACTTTATGCCATGCTTTGATCTGATTAAAAAGATGAAACCCACAACATGTGCATTAGACCCTATTCCCATTTCACTTTTTAAAGAATTATTCCCCCAAGTAAACACTACAGTTTTGAATATTGTCAACAGTTCTCTTTTATCAGGTACTGTTCCTAACTCATTCAAGACTGCCATAGTAAAACCTCTGCTCAAGAAACACACCTTGGATCACAATGTTCTTAACAACAACAGGTCTGTTTCCAATCTCCCATTTCTGTCTAAAGTCTTAGAAAGAGTAGTGGCTGAGCAACTCAATAGATTTCTTGGCATTCATAACATGAGAAAAATTTCAGTCTGGGTTCAGGTCTTCTCACTGCACTGAGACAGCACTTATTCAAGTGGTAAATAATGTGTTGTTATCCTCTGGCATGGGTGCACCATAGGTTCTTATATTACTAGATTTAAGTGTTGCATTCCACACTATTGATCAATCTGTTTTAATTGATTGCCTTAAAAATATGATGGGATTGTCAGAGAGTGTCCTGTCTTGGTTTCAATCCTAACTCTCAAACAGGCTCAATTTGTTGAAATTAAGGAAGATACTTTTTTGACAAAGGTTACATGTGGGGTCCTTGGCCCAATTCTGTTTTCTTTGTACATGCTACCTTTGGGCAACATTATTCGTAAACATGGAGTTCATTTTCATTGTTATGCCAACGACAACCAATTATATTTATCTCTCAAATAGGATGACACCTCTGTTGCACATATTTTGAATACCTGTCTTGCTGATATAATAAAAAATGTCTTCCTTGACAACTTCTTTCCTGAATTTAGAGAAGAAATGAAAAACTTAGGAGTGATCGTTGACCCAGATCTTTCTCTTGAACCACACATTAGAAATGTTATCAAAATGTCTTTCACCTAAGAAATATCATCAAATTGAAAAGTATTCTTTCTTGACCAGATGCTGATAAACTGGTGCATGCTTTTGTATCTTCAAGGATTGATTACCGTAGTGCCCTATTCACTGGTACTCACAATTATCTTGTTTCTTGCCTGCAACTTGTATAAAGTGCTGCTACAGTTTTAACAGGGACTAAGAGACAATAACACATTACCTCCGTGCTAGCCTCTTTGCATTGGCTTTTTCCAGTTTAGGATAGATTTTTAGGTGCTGCCTTTAACCTTTAACCCCATATGTTCCTAGATGCTCACTCCAATCACAGGATGCTGGGTTACTTAATATTCCAAAATCCCATTAAAAAAAACAGGTGGTAGAAGTTTCAGATATAAAACCTCTGCATTATGAAATGACCTGCCTAGCCCTGTAAGGAAACCTCCCACTGTTGCTGCCTTTAAAACTAGATTAAAAACACGTTTTTATAGTCTAGTTTAGATTTTTTAAAATATATTTTCTTACCCTTTCTTGCTTGTTTTATGGTTTATTTTTGCTTTTATTCTGTTGTTCATTTTTATGGCTTATTGTTACTTTTGTAATATTTATTAATATTGTTATACTGGTAAAGTGCTTTGCAGTGAACTATAATGAAAAGAGCTATATAAAAATAAAGATTGATTGATTGATTATATCACAAGTTTATATTCATGACAAAGTGGTTTTAATGATTTAGCTGAGAGCTGAGAACTGTACATGTATATTACAGATGGTTTGACATTGATCCCATCCATGAAATACTGTTTGGCCATGAACTGCATACACTAATAAGATGTGCCATACTTTCCATTACTCTTCTGTCTAAAGAGCAAGACAAGGGTTTACATATTAATTAGCTCTCAATATTCTTCAGTGTTAACACACACTGCCAGACCGTTTAGCCTCAAAGTGAAACTGCATGTGTGCCATGCATCCTTGAGCCCCAGTTAATACTAAAACATAAGTTCAGGAAGGAACATAACACTTGCTTTTCCATTGAGTAAAAAGGTGTCATTCACTGAACCATTGCAAAAATATTTTCCTTGTTTTAAAGTTTTGAAAAACTTTGTAAGGTGGTGGGTTATAATTAGAGAATGGTAATTCTATCACCGGTCTGTCTCTTGGCTCAATTTACAGCACTGAGGTTTGATATGATGTAAGAGGGAAGCAAGACTGAATAATTATTTTCCCCTTTCTGGTGAGAAATCTCTCCTGTAGGCCAATGTTTTAAAAACAAACCAACATTTATATTGAACTATTCTCCCACAAATGCATATGTCTTTATATGTAGCTTTGATATCTAAGTTGTTATAGATGGAGATCTCGTAATTGATAGAAATACACTAACAAGGCCGGTGAAACACAAACGGAAGATTAGGTTCTTCTGGGGTTTAAATAGGGGAGCTAATAAATGTGTCACTTCCCCAACCTGAGCATGGATTCAGTTTCATAACATATAATGTCTGCTTTTAGTTTTGCATTAGAATAAACACTACAGCTCAGATACCCTACAAAGGTGAGGGTCAACAGTGGCCTTAGATAATTGTAAAACTGAAACTGAAACTGAAAGTGTTCATCAAGGTGATCAGATTTCAACAGAGTTCAAGCAGTTTCAAGCACTCTAACAGCAGAAAAGGCATCACACATGACTTGAATAATAAGTGTGGGCTGGACAGCAGCTCTCGAAGCCTCTGAGGAAAGCCGTTTCAGAACCATGGACAGCTACACTAAGACATGCAAAGGGATAAAGCAGTTTCAGCACCATTGACAGCTACACTGATTTATGCAGATGGTAAACAGTTTCAGAATCATGGACAGCTACTCTGAGACATGTAAAGGGTAAAGAAGTTTCAGCACCATGGACTGCTACACTAATTCATGCAAAAGGTAAAGCAATTTCAGCACCATGGACAGCTACAAAATGGTGACGCAGTTTCAGCAACATGGACAGCTACATTGATTCATACAAATGGTATAGCAGTTTCAGCACCATCGACAGCTACACTGATTCATGCAAAGGGTAAAGCAGTTTCAGCACCATGGACAACTACACTGATTCATGCTGGGTTAAAGAGGTTTCAGCACTATGGACAGGTACACCGATTCATGCAAAGGGATAAAACAATGAACAGTGATACTGCTGCTAAAGCTGCCTGAATGGAGGAGCACACTTCACTTTGGAGGGGGTTTGTTTGATTGTATCTGTTTGTTCTCATTAAAGTAATTGGGACATGTCCACCCCTTGCCCACAGTACCACACAACCCTCCAGTCATAAATCCTTAAATCAGTTTTCTGTTGTGTTGAGTGCTATAGCTGATTTAAAAACAAACAAACAAAAAACACTGCAGTACGATAGTTTCTATGTAAGATGAAGTTTATCGAAACACCAGTCAGTTAAATCAGACTGCTCTCCCTGTCCCCAAAGCATTGCTATTCTGTTAAGGAACACAAAATACCATTTAAAAGCAAGTGGTTTTCCTTTAGGGCGTCTGTTTTCTGCTTGACTGTGTTCTGATTTGCTGCAGATTGTACCTCTTGGTCGGGAGTGTAAATTGGTTTAACGAAGGCCTTGTGAAACCAAAGTTAAGGGGACCAGTAACCCATGCAACCCAATCATTTGTGAAACCTGTTATTGAAGCACGACACGGCCAGCCTTGATTCTCAAGATCTTACAACTATTTTTGGATGTCTTGAATTTAGAGATTGTGAGAGGTGAAGGCTTGAAAGAGTTATAATCTAATGCACACCATCTACCAAGACCAGCATAATGTTACTATTAAGCACCGTATTTTATTTCTTCACTCTGTGATTTTAAAATATTGACTTTTCCAGTGAATATCCAAGTCTATGTATAGTGGCTGATGAGCTGTAATTTTTTGCCCAAAGCTAAAAGCAACACCTTACAGACTTGTGAAGCTGTCTCTCTATTAAACTGCATTTTTTAAAAAAATAAAAGTCCTAACATCTGGTGTGCGACAAGATTTTACTTCAGCATTAAAAATGCTAAAACAAACATAAAAAAACAATACTGAGGTTCTGAAAGTCTTCCAAGGTGTTTGTTTATTGAAACACACTACAGATAAAAAGGATTGAACTGGAAATCTTTCAAGTGTATCTGGACTCTTTGCAAATACTATTTAAAAAAAAAACTAATTTAAAGAATGACTGCTGATTCCATTAGTGTAGGGTGTATTGCTTAACACACTTGTTCTGGTGCATTGCACCTCGGCCATTTCTATATATGTATTATGGTTAGAGTTTTATTACTGTTAAGCTGGGAAAGGACATGAAGCAGTGATGCTCCATTGCTTTTTTCATGTGGCTCAGAGATGCAATGCGCTAATCTGCATTTCTTAAAAAAGATATTCAATATTTTATCTTGCACTACTAACATGTCCAGTGCTGATTAAATATGTTGTTTCTCCATTTTTAAATGCATGTCTGTCTCATGCCTGATGCCGTGCTGTAGAGTTAAAGGTGCAAGACATGTATTCAATTATTTATATAGCAGATGCCAGGGAATACAAACAAACAATGTGAAGTACTTATTACATATTTATTAGTACAGTACACCCTCACTATAACACAGGCCTTGGGGGACACACAATATGAGTGTTATAACCAAAGAGAGTTATACATGGGGGAGGGGGAGGGGGAGGGGCTCCGCAGAACAAACTGACTGAAATACAAAATAACTCCCTCTCTATAATGCATATATAGTGATGCAAAAATGTAACTTTCCGTGAATTAACCATGCATAAAGCAACACTATATTTTTTCCAAAAAAAAAAGGTAACATTCCCACTCGTGAATCATTTTAATGAGCAGATTTTAAACTTTAAATAGCCTGGTTAAACGGTGGTCGAGAGTTCAGTTGAAAGCAACAGACAAGCAAACCAAGTGGTTCGAGGGGAAGAGGGAATGGGCTAGCCCCAGTTTCGGCCGGGGCTGAAGCGAAGCTGAAGCGTCTCATCTCCCAGAGAAAGCCGCAGCTCCGCTCACAGCAAAAAACTAAATACATTAGGAAAGATAACCATGTAATAGCCCTAATATTTATTTCATTATAAAACAAATGCTGAATAAGATGTCTGTGTTATAAAGTGCCAGTGCAGCTTTTCTTCAGTTCAGATACTGTATCAAAAGGGAAAGACAGAAACGGAAGTTACACTGAGAAGTTGTTTATAGTTTGAACATCGGTACTGTATTTACTGAAGAAATATTGCATGAATCACTAGTAAAGGGAATTGGGGGACATGCTGTAGGAGCGTTATATTCAAGGCGTGTTAAAACCGAGAGCCTTATAGTGAGGGAGCACTGTAAATGCTTACTGCAATAATAATTGTATAGTATTTGCTTTTTTCAAAATCAATGGGGAAGTCTATGTCAGTTAAAATGATTATCCTCTTAATAGTCCTAAACATAATCATTGGATAGTTCTGCATTTAACCCCAGTTACATATGCAAATGTATTCTCAATAGCATATTGAATTAATATGTTTTTCCCATTTACATAAAGCACATTTGATGATAATGATCAATTGATTTATTTTTTTTTTGTATCCCTGCAAAAATGTACTGTAATCATTTGCAAGCATGCACAAGGTCACAGTAAACATCTCAGGTCTCAGAATATTTCTTAGCTATGAATTCTGCCAGCGTTTCAGAATATGTAATGGGTGAGGTGTTTGAGATAAGATGAGGAACATTAAGTTGAATACTGAAGGGTTAAGAAAAGCACTCTGGGAAGTTTTGAACCCAGGGTGAACCAGACCGCACTGATATAAAAACGAAACTTAACAGAGCAAAGCAGCACATTACTTTGGTACATACTTTGAAAACGGAGTACATTTACTCAAAATCCTCTTACAGATGCATAGTACAACAGCTTTAACTATTGTAAGTTAACTACACAAGCCATGAGTGATCCTAATGTAAGTGCACCACTCAAAACATAGTGTTCTCATTCATATTTATCTGCAAGCTTAAAAGCTAAATGAATACAAATCCAGACATGTATTTCTTTGCTAACATTATTCAAATTATAGTGGCTGCTTTAAAGAATACCACTTGCTATAAATATTATAATCCTCCATATTATATCATTGTGAGTAATGGCATCTCCAAAGCTCAGTTTCATTGTGAAAATGCTATAAAATATGCCTGTAGTTACGTTTTGATTTATTGGTCATTCTGCAACAAAAATCCAATCTGCACTCTGGCAATTCAAAAGCCACATTTCATTTAGATGTATAAAAAAGTCACAGACGCCTGCTGGAAACCAGATTTTAAGTCTTGAGGAAAATAGAATTGGTTTATTTTTTTTTTATATGAGACTTGGAAAATGAGGCCTTATTAGCTGTATGTTAGCTAGGCCTGCATCATTACCCATTGATCTTTTTTTCCTGCATGAACAAAGAAAAGCCCCAACACTGGCCTGATAGAGGCAGTAGCATGCCTGTGCAACTCAACTCCCTGATAGCAATTGGTTTGATTGGGCCTCTTTGAATTAAATGCTAGCTGTTTTTTTTGTTTTTTTTTTGAAGGAAGAAAGGGGTGATGCTTTTAAAGTTAAGACTGTTCCCTCTGAGTTGCTGTTCAAAGTCCTTTCTTTAAGCACAAAGGCCTAACTTGCTCTGAGTTCTTTATTAAAGTGCCCGTGACAGAACTACACAACACGGCAGAAAACAAAACAGACTTCAAACCTTTATTCTGCAAGAATTTTAATGGCCATGTAGGGTACTTTGTTTAATGCTAGCTAAAGTTCCTTAACTGTTTGCTTGTCTACCCTTTCATCACTTTTTATATACAATAAGTGTATCTATTTTGAAGGTCTATTTGTGTGCTACAGTTTTTCATAAAATCATAATCTCTTTTGATTCCACTATAGCTTTGCCAATATCTTTTCACCCCCCCCCCCTTATTATTATTTTATTATGTCCCATTATTGGTGGTTTTGTCAGTTTACTTTGCTAGCCCCCCAGTTTTGTAAAATAAATTAATTGCAATTGCTGTTTGTTCTACTTACATACCTACCAACACCTATACCTAACACAATAAATAAAGCATTATGCATAAGAGGAGAGATTTTTAAAAGACAACACACACATAAACTTCCCACTTAAATATAAATATAAGGGTGCAAATGACAAATGGCACAAAGTGTACTGTATTGATGTATAATTGTATTTATTCAGCACTGCTTCGGTCTGAGGCTGGTATTCAGCAATCCACGCCTACAGGTGCATCATCAAAGTCTCTATTATAACACACCATGTTTGTACAACCATCAGAGACCTCATCCACCATGCAAGTCCAGGGACATCTATCAATGTTTTGTGCTCTTCAATCTTCCTATGAAATCCTCAAGGACAGGTATAAAACAGTCTGGCATGCCATATGATAAAGTAAGCACATTCCTATCTGAATATAAAGGGCTCTGGAGAGGGCTTGTAAATCATGCACCGTTAATGCTCTCATTGGTGATGAAATTGTCTAGAAACATTGCTGATTGGTGGCCTTCAGTCCGCACTTAATCAGCAGCCAGACCCTTCTCATAATGAGCTGCAGCTATGCAGGTCCATGGAGCCTGTGCCGTGGAGCTGATGCTAATGAAGAATTTGACTTAAAGTGGGAATTTGCATAAGTTGTAAAGGTCAGCTCATCAGTTTATTTTATACATGACAGCACTTACAAACTACTAATTATCGGGACTACTCTTTATGTTCTTTTTATTCTGATTATGATTATTATTATAAGTAGTAGTGGTAGTAGTAGTAGTAGTGGTGGTGGTGCTAGTAGTAGTAGTAGTCATATTTAAATGCCTAATAGGCCACCATCACCTCCAGCTAGCATTTGCGACGACTGGAAAAAAAAATTCAAATTAGCATCCTCATACAAGAGTATGCTAAATAAATAGGCATTTAACTAATTTAAAGAAAAAACAGGAAAAAGGACTGTAAATTAAATAAGAACCGTAAGAGAGGAGGTGGTACAGAGCACGCCCCCTAGAGCCCACTGGTCGACAAAGGCGGCCGTGTCGCCAGCAGACTCCGCGTGGGCGTGCTCTAACTGAATCCGGGAACGGACGAGGGCCCTGAACCTGGCCCCGCAGTCAAAGAGACCATCTCCACTCATCTTGTGCTTCCTGGTCTTGTAAATTGCTAGTTTAGCAAGAGCCTGGAGCAGATTCATGAGGAGGTCTCCCTTCTTGCTGGAGCCACGAACAGGGTGCCCGAATATGAGGAGGGTGGGGGAGAAATGCATCCAGAACTGCAGCAGAAGGTTAGTAGTGGTAGTAGTAGTGGTAGTAGTGGTTGTAGTAGTCCCATTTAAACATTTGTTATTACGGACTAAACCAGCCATTAAGCGGAACTGGACCAGAGCCTTGAACATGGCTCTGCAGTCAAAGAGACCACTCTTGAAAAGTAGTCAAAGTTGTGGGAGCTGAGTTGTGAGTCTGTATATCCTTCCTCTTAGTGAGATGATTCCTATGAATATAATAGCCAGCCATACATAAACCTTTACTACTACAGCTTATATTTACCTAAGTGATTTTAGAAATGAATAAGAAATGAAAAAATAATAAACCAAACTATGCAAAGTATCTTGAAATGTACCATATAATAAAATCATAGTACATTAATAATATTTTAATATGCTAAAAAAAAAGGAAAAAAAAAGAAAAAGAAAGCTGGTTTTTGATGTTTGATGACATTGATTACAATGTTGCCTTTAAAATCAAGAAACACAATGAAACATGACATGGGGATGTAGATGAAAAGAGTGTACAGGGAAATGCATAACAGGGAATTCATATAACAGGAATTCTGGCTTGGCAGAATTAGAAGCTTTTTAATTGCTTTTTAATCTACTGTATTACTTATTATTACTAGAATATGGCACCATGTCCCAAGACAGCAATACCTTGGAGTAGACTATCCCGACTTTTCAGCAAAGTGCCAACAGAGAATTCCAGCACTGGGCTTCAGATTTAAATCAGCCCTAACTCCAACCCAGACCCTGATCTTCATTAAGGTTGGGGTTAGGGTTAGGGCAACAGCTCAAAGAGAACGCTTTATGTGTTGGAAAGAATTACTTAGATTACTGTAGATTTAACTATGAATGCTATTTCTCTAATATAATGCCGTGGCTACTTAATATTCCACCTTAAATCCCATTAATTCAGATCAGTTCTCAAAAGATATGTACAAGCATGAATTAGTTGGGCCGTTCGTTTATTTTCCCCATTGCACAAAGTGTTTGGGCTCAAGTATACAGTGTAATACCGTCTGCATAAAAAAAATAAATGAGATGGGGGCTCTGTTGGCAGCATTGTCCTCTCCCTGGAGTGACTAGCACAAACGGCTTCAGATGAATCATTAGTATTTTCTACCATTCCCATAAAATGCTATTAGGTTTGCAGAATTACCTTTCTCGTTCAAAGAAGAAGCAGACCTGTCGAAATGCTGAAAATTAACACGCTAATTAAATTGCTTTCAAGCTAGTGGTACTGTTACATATTTAGGCCGCCAAATTAATAAAAAAAAAAAAAAAAAACATTAATAAATAAATCAGTGCCGCTTTTAAGTGCGCTTCCTAACTTTTTTTATTATCAGTGAAAAAATACCAAGACACTCTGTCCACATCAATTAAAAGAGAAGGATTCTTGCAAAATGACAGGTAATCCATTGAGGATAGGCTTAATTTCTACTCTCCTCTTGAGAGATGAGAAAATTAAGATAGCGAGTAAAACATGCCGAGATAAATAGTCCAATAGTTACCCATTGTGTGTATCACTTCTTCCACATGATGTCACTTCTTCTATCCAGATAAACTTTTTTCAAACAACAGGAACGTTTTTATTTTTAATCGCACACAAGAGCAAAGTACAGCAAAGTACTGCAAGTGCGATTATGCACAAACACATCTTGACTTGTTTTAAGAATTAGAGTTTTCAAAATTCAAAACCATTGAAACGCAGATCTGCCATGGGTAGTTTATCCAGGGAGGAGGACGTGACATGGGGGAAGATCTAGCATGTGACACCAGCACTGAAAGATAGGCAGGAAGGCAGTTTGACAGAAAATGAGGTGGAGGTTGGTAAGCTCCTTTACCTTCTGTATGCTTGACCTTTGGCTGCAAGGATGCTCCTGTCTGAAACTTTGTATAATTTTTCATTGAATGTTAGCAATATTTGATAAGACAAGAATATTGCTTGTGGAAATGTTTGGTGTTTTTTTGGAAATAAACAGAACGGTCCTCGATTCATGTCACCTCACCGATGTAGCATTGGTTTTATCACATCGTGATTTGCTTCGAATGACAAAAACCACGTGGCTCATTGCTGACATAGCCCTGTCATCACAATGTGTGTGACTGTGTAGCACGCTGGATGAGTGCATTATTGCTCCTAAATCCCAATGTAAATGGTTCACACGCCACTGATAGCACTGTATACCCAATGGCACCCAGGGGGCTGGTACTGTTTCTACATTTGCTAATCACGTTGCTTTCTCCTCCATATGCCACAGGTTTTCTGAATAAACAAATAAAACAAGCTGCTAATGTGAGCTTTCATTACCCTTGAAACTGGAGATCACAGTGCAATCTATTATTTATAAATAATACATTTATTTTTCTATAGCACCTTTCATAGTGGACCACCATCACAAAACGCTTTACAGAAGTAGGCTGTGAACTGAGCATTATACGCAGAGTCACTTACATTAGGACATTGATTTAACACCTCATGAGCAGGATGGAGCACAAGGAGATTAAGTGACTTGCTCAGGGTCACATAGTGAGTCAGTCAGTGGTAGAGGTGGGATTTGAACCGGTGACCCACTGCCTCCTATAACACTATTCATATGCATATTTAGGACTTGTTGGTTCTAAGGCTAGAATTGTTGTTCTGTGTAAAAAAAAATTAATAAATTGCAAGCTTAGCATGTTTCAAGGCCCAGGAGTAATATCAGTGGTAATAGCAATATACTGTATAATGGGGTTTGTAATGCAACAGTTGTAAATAGAGAGATGATAAAAAGTCAGAATAAATTTAGTGTGTTCCAATAAAAAATACAATGAAATTCTTTATTTTACAACCCATACTGTACATGTGTGCTTTTTTTTTTTCTTCTTGAAGAAACATCTCAAGTGAAATGACAAAACCACAACCTTGACAGGCTCAGTGGTTTCTGATAAGGGGGAAAAAAATCATCTTTTTTTTCAGCCTTTGGTTCAAGACTTGTGTTTGATAACACACAACTTCAAAGCTCCTTTAAACTAAATTGCTTTACAAAATGACAAATCACATGAAAACAGGTTTGGTGAGCAGCAATGATTAATGAAATCATTCACCCTGATATCAGCTGACATCTTATATTAAGCAGTTCTTCACATTGAATGTAATACCAAACAGCAATTTCCATGTACTTAGTTGACGAGAACATGCTATTGCAGTCGCCTATGCTGCCACTTCCAAGTTTACACACAGGTTATCAGATAATAAGTGCTTTATCTCTGTTACTGAGGGGTGTTATCAAAATGATCCTGGCCAGGGCTATTGAAAAGCTTTGTGACGTGGTCTCGGATATGAGAGAGGGTAAAAGAAGTGTCAATAACACTCTGTATTATGGCAAAAGAAGCTTAAAGCAACAAAGTGAAGTTGACAGAAGTTTCAACTGTAGTGCCGAGAAGGTGCTGGCAAAAGCCTTTGTCCGATTGTTTTAGTTTTACCTTAGAATCTGTGGCTGAGTGGGTTTGAAGTGTAAAAACATTGAAATATGCCTTCATTTAATAGGGATCTTGTCATATTTGTACATGTTACTTGTGCAAGTCGGTGATACTAAATTATTTCTGATTCAGATGCCTGCTGCTGCAATGCAAAATCAGCAGACTGTCAAGTGAGTAATGGCAGGAGATTTTTTGTGGCCCGACAGTACAAATCAACCAATCACTGTGTAGAATTTGGCAGCATTCCAGTGCATCACCTTTCCTGTGTATAGATCCTGTGCAAAGATCATGCTACAGTTCTTATGCTTTTTTATGTTGAATAGCAGTTCTTAATTTAAATGACGACAGTGCTGTTTATTGATCTCCTCGTTTTAAAGGTTTGTGTTTTTCCCCTTCCACCAACAAACAGCACTTCCAATGGAACTCCGATTTGTATCAGTATCTTAATTGTTTAAGCACAATTAGTAAAGCTGATCTAATTCAAATGGTAATTCAATCCACTTTAATTCAATTTTCTCAAAGATTAACATTGAATTGGAATGCTGAATGAGATGATGGTTCCAGAGACACCACATGTTTTTCAGATGCAACTGCTAAAGCAAATCAATTGCTCTGATAAGTTTTGATGACACTGTTTCACCTTGGCATGAACAGGTATTTCAATGGTGTGGAAGGAGGCATTTGTCAAAGTTCAGTCAGGTAACAAACAACCATGCAGTATGGAAATCCAACCATGCAAACATGACAAGATATCGCCATTATTCCAAAAGAAATTTGCAATGACAGTATAATGGTGTATATACACACACACCTACTTTATCTCTTCAGTGTCTATTAACAAGGAACTGAACTTCAATTACATGTTAATTGCATATCAAATACCTCCAACCAGTTGAATTTACATTGGCAGTTTAGTTCCCACTTGCAGTATGTAGATGAGGGTGAATATATAAATATACAGGAGAATACTTTCAAAGCAGATTAGACTGGAATTATTATTGTATGCTTGAGTATAATAAAACTTTTTTTTTTTTTTAATAATTTGTAACACAGTAGATTTCTGAATCGTTTTCATACACCCAGGAGTGTACCACTCAGCTTTTCTCCAATCATATCCCTGTGATCCTGACAACAAGACTTGAATAAACACTAATGTATTCTGTTTGAACATAGAAACTAACATCATAGCTAGAATTATAAAATAACAACTCCTTATGATGTCTGGCAGAGTACCGTGACTCTAGATCAGAGACATTTAGAATACAGCACTGAAGCTGAGATTATGAAATACACAAAGATTGCCTAGTGGGTTCAGCTTTAAATAATACAGAATGGAAATTAGGATTAGAGTGAATAAACCTACTGGAGTGGCACGAATCCAATGTGGGGTGATGACCTGACACAGCAGGAAGGAGCTTCAGGCTATAAAGAGGGCTGTAGAAGAGATTTAAACAAACTAATGTTTGCAGAAGGAGAGAGCAGACAGAAAGGGGTGCACATGAAGAAATCAGGTTATATATATAAGATATATCTTAGCTTCTGTTGTAGGCAGGAGGACCAAGCGGTCTCGGTAAGCCAGACAACATGCTAATGAATCATTGGACTTTAACAGCAGGATGCATATTTGTATTAAACTCAATTAAAAAAAAGTCAAATAGCAACGTAGTGCCTACTAGCATCTATGCTCTCATTCCCAAATCCCCACCACCTGAACTAACTGCAAGGCAGGCTACAGCCTTTTATTAATCACATGCCTTTTGCAGGTGGATTGATGAACTCTTAATAAATTGATTGCCAATCAAAGCCCCCCATTTCCTCCATTGCAGCTGCATTCTCACATGGTGGGAATGTCGGGAGTAGGGATCAAAATTCCTGCATGGATTGAGAATTCAAACCCTATCGCTATTGAATTACACACAATCTATTGTTTATTAATATGCTTTACCATGCCATACAATGCTTACCATGTTTTCATTGTGCTTTATTACACTTTGCTATGCTTTTACTGTGGCAATATTTTTTAAGGGAAACACTGCCTCCTTTTGGTGCTATGGGGGATTTATATGTCAGTCACACAACCCGCCACTCTCAAAAAATTAAAGCCCAATTCTGCTTGCTACTGTATAAGATATCTGCAACAGTGCCCTCTAGTGATACTAATTGACTACAGCAACATTTTCTCCCGATGCTCAACTTCAGAAAGATAGTGTTGCCACACAAAAACTCCACACTGCATATATGCATTCCTGTACATGCATACATACATACATACATACATATATTTAGCACCTCCGTCTGGTAGAGTTTTTTTATGTCATTATTGCACTTGGCATTATTACAACTGTCTCTCTTGCTGCAGTATTCGATCCTTCCTGATTCATTTCTGGAAATACAACTGTTTTGCAGCAGCCACACAGATTCAAACTTTACTAATCTCAGGCTGTTGCTGAAGTGTTTTTTTTTTTTTTTTTTTTTTTTTAAACAACAATACAGGTGCCTTTACTTTTAATTCAGGACACAGTGTACAACTCATACACCAGGGACTGTGTGAATGAGAACGTTTGTGGATCGCCTGACTCCTGTTCCAATACTGCCATCTGCTGGACAAAAAGGCTGTTTTCATACACTCTTGGGGTCTGAGTTTCAATGAAGGAAGTTTGAACTGTCTCCGCTGAGCCCTCTAGTGGACACTCTGACACATCACAACAATACCAGCACATGGCACTGAGTGGCTGTGTCTCTATATCCAGTGCCATTGTCCTTCACCGCTCAGAGCGCTTAATTCACAAGCACCAGAATTCTAAGAACAAAAATATGCAGTCAGGAGCCATATGTAACAGGACTGGCAAGTTGTGTTCTGCCTTATAATGAGAATACAAGTGTTAGTGTAACAGCATTTACACCACAAATGAGGTATAAAGAGACGTCTTATAATGAGGAAGCCTGGTAGTACTAATACTAATAGTAATGCAAATAATAATAATAATAATAATAAATAATAATAATAATAATAATAATAATAATAATTACTATGTTGATTATTAAATAAAGGGCATTGTACATTTCCAAGGGAAAACTAGCAGTAAAAGTAATGAAAAGCTCGACAGGAATAAAATCTGTGAAACTGATTTATTTATTTTTAAAAAATCACAGACAAAACTGAAGTCATAGCAGCCAGAAGATGTGTTGCTTGCTGATGTGTTGATTTACTCGGTGTGAACATAGCCTGCTGATTTCCTGCCCAGGCTTCACAGATACTTTAATCAGCCCTCGAGTAGCAGGGACAAGCCAGCCCAGCCTGGGAAACCCCATTGCTTTCTCTCTGATACACAGTGGCTTTAAGAGAGAGGAAACACTCACGTCAAGCAGGGTAGTTTTGTTATATCTCAACCCTGCAGAAAGTCCATACTGCAAGAAAAGGCATGCAGTTTTTTTTTTCTATTCAATGTATTTTCTTGTGTATGATAAGCCATCTGAAAAGTAACAACTGGAAAGATCGTTTTTCTTTTAAATCCCTCCAAGAAATGAGATTGGAGAATAAAGTGTTTCGTCTTTGTGCTTGATTTTTGACATGATGACAATGCAAGCAATGTAAACGCAGAGGGACACATTCAGGCCTCCAGACACATTCACTATTAAAGACTCGGCATAGGAAACACTTTGGAGATTACACGGGTATCTCATTTGGTGCCCTTGTTTGCAGGTTTAAAGATATACACTCAGAAAAACTCTTGCCATTTAAAAACTATTTTATTACCAATGTAATCAGCATTTGACGTTAGAATGTATCAAAGACATCTGCCAGGTTAGGCTCCAGCTCACCTCGACCCTCTAAAAGGGTTAAACGGTTAAGGATAACGGATGAATGGATGGACATGCTTTGTTTAGGCATTCTGGTAAATGGAAGAAAGTAAACTCAGCATTATATTTTCTTCGGGCCACACAACAGAGAGTGGCATCATCACATTCGTAAAAGTGTGATAATCCTTCTCAGAGCCTGGCAGGAGGTTTGTTAAAAATGAATGAAGATGATCTAAGATCAAGCCCTTCAGAAACTGCTAGTCACAGCTCAGGTCATATCGCCAGTGATTGTTTAAAATGTAAGGTTTTGAATCAGTTTAGACAGGCAAGGGGTCCTAAAACAAAAGGACAATCTACAGACTTGTTGAGTTAAAACAGAATTTGTCACCTCCGTATTGAGCACCTAGTGGATTAGCAGGGAGGCAGGGAGTCTCACTGTGTTCATGTGCTCTGTTTCAGCTGCAATTAAGAGGAATAAATTAGGAGTACAAATCCTTGGAAAACTTTCCCTTTTTCTGCGCAACTCGAACAGAAAACATAAAGTGTCTCTAATTACTGTGTATTTACATAGTAGTTATATCGGACATGCATGTATACATAATTACAATGTTATTATGCATAGTTACAATGCACATAATATGTACATCTTTTTTGCATGCTATAACCCTAACCCTATCTCTAACCCTTTTCTGATACAATTGTGTGCTTACATACAAATGGCAATTATGTGTAAGTGCACATATATTTAGTAAGTAACTTCTATGTAAATACACAGTAATTAGGGGCCTATACCATATTGACATTTACTATGTCAATATGGTATATAATTTGCACCAATGTTAGTAATTCTGTCTAGTTCTTGTAACCTATGAGCTCTATAGTGCATTTCTATTGGATTGTGATTTCTGGTTTTCTTTATTTCACCCCCAGATGGAGCACATGCCTTATAAATGGGTTGGCTAAATTCTCTGGCTTGAGAAATAGTGCATCATTCTACCTCTGAACAGCACTGCTCCTTAGGAACAGCCTTAGCAAAACTCAGTGTTCAGAAGCACTGATCACCGGATAAGAGTACAGTATTATAGGTCTGATTAGGACTGGACTTCCTAAAGAAGACTGTCAGGATTGTAACACAGGTGAACAGGAGGGAAATAACTCCCATTGAGCCATTTAGTGCAGAACAATGCTGTGTCTGCTGGTAAGTACGGGTTATGAAGAGGGGTATTAATGGGGTATGAGGGTGTGCATTGCCTATGCAATGAGCACATGTGAAAGACAGAGATGATATAAGAATGTGTTTGGCACATGGAGACCACAGTGGGCGTGTGTGAACCCAAGAACAAAACCCACTCATCAATGTTGCTATAATGCGTTCTGCATGGGATTGATTGTCCCTTTCCCTTGTTTTACAGTGGCTGTTATCAATGGGAATCCACAGTTATGAATTGACAAAGATCTGCCAGTAATGCTAACATATATTATTTTTGACAAAGCTCATGTATTCAGAAGTAAAGATTTTTAATAGAAACCATCTTTTATTTTATTTTTTTGTCTTTATTTGGTCCATTTCGCTATTGTTATCAGGGGTCAGACTGATATTCCTATTTAAATGGAAGTGTTTATACCACTAGTATTACAGATCCAGTTGTGTTGTAATCCCATGACAGTAAATGCAGTCCTTCTAATTCCCTGCAGTGTATCAGGCTAAGTGACTCAGACATTTTAAATGCATCTAGCTGGTAACCCAGCTGATCTCCCAGTAGCTTCAGTGAGTCTGTATCAGACTCTACTGCTTCTTGAAGAGCAGCTCCAGCCCTGAGCCTTTAAATACGAGGCACTGTTCATAGAAATATATGCCGGGGAGTCTGCTCTCTTCACACAAAACTTTTTTGCATGAACCTTTTTATAAAAATAGTATCATATATTTCTATACACGTTTTGTTTTATTACTGTTGTTGTCAAAAGTAACATCAATATGCATTTCTGATCATTTTAGTCAAACCTTTTCGGGTTCAATTTTTCTTACCCTATTGATCTAATTGATACTAAACTAGAAGAACAGTAAATATATTTTCCCAGAGCAAAAACAAAAGTCGCTAACGTTGAAATATTTAACAAAGCGTGAAGATTTCTAGAATATTTACAATAGTCCCTTGACTGCTTCAGTCAAGGTTTAGGTGTCTTATAATTAATCACTTGCTTGGAGGAAGTCCGTCAGTAACCTTCAGTATTTTATAACAAGTTGCAGAAATGTCACTTAGATCAAAGGAGCTGAACAAACATTACAGAACACTTTTTAAAACAGCAAGGATGTCATACTACTAGATCTAAGAAACCATTTCATTGTTCATGTGCTTTCATGTCATCACATATGAAATACATTAACCTAACATGCATTTCGTATTATATAGAATGGTTTTAACATTTTGTAGTTAGATGTTTTGCTATACAGTTTGTATTTTTATCCTTCCTGTGCTTTGGGTCAAACTCTAATGGTCTACTTGCAATTAGACCTACAGCAGCACTGTTACCAGGATGCAGCTGCTTATCTAGCCTTGCAATTGAAATATCTGCATACCCTGCTCTTAGAAAAGTTTACCACAGTATTTTTACAGTTTTCTCATGCTTTTCCCATAGTTATACCATGCATTTACCATAGTTTACCCTGGTTTACTCTCAGCACTGTAACATGAAGAAAATATATTTTAAAGCTTTGGCAAGCTCCTTTTGTAACTAAATAAATAAATAACCTATTCTCCAGTTCAAGTAGTAACAATGTCCGACCCTTGCTTGTTCACTTTGTTGGTGTTAAATAAAAATTAGGAGAGCCATGTAATCTAATGGTCTGTGAAAGAGGTTCATTAGAACATCTTCTGCAGCCGGACATTGACACACAAATGCCATTGAAAAGACTTTCCAATCTAGTTGTCGTGATTTCAGCGCCTGGCTAGTGAGGGCCATGGCTTTGAAGAGCACACTGCAGGGAATAGAAAATCAAACAGCTCTGCAGACTGGGATAAAGATGGTATCTCTATTTACGGTGTATTTACATAGTTACGGTGCTTAGTAAATACATACATTCTTACAATTCGAATGTTATTATGCATGTGTAAATCTTTTTGCACCATATAAACATAACCCTACCCTATCCCTAACCCTTTTTCTGATGCAATTGTGAAATATGCAATGAACGCGCTACATGAACAAGCTGCCTGGTATCAAATCACAGAACTATAGACGACCCACCAAACATACCCAGCTGGGTTCAGAGATCACTGGCTCATCTGCCTGCAATGAAAACATATTATCTTTGGCAAAGGAAGGATCTGCAAGTGAGTCATGTGTTTAAACATCCTTTCAGAATATGAAAATGTATCATTTTATGTTAGTCTGATCGCTGTTATGTATTTTTTTTTTTTTTTTTTTTTTTTTTTTTTTTTTTTATATTCCGTATTTAACATACAGTTTTGCAGGCTCTATACCAAAATCTGTTTGAAAATTGTTGTGTTTGTTTTTTATGTGTTATTCTGCACTGGGATTAGGGTTATACTTGGATTGCAGTGACTGTAAACATTCTGCTGAGTGCACTTGGGTTTTAACTTTATGGAGCCGATTTGAAATCCTCATAGAATTGAACCGTGACTTTTCTGCTCTAATTGGCACACAAGTTCATACTATAAAAAAATCAATACAAAAATGGATATCATGGATTTGTAGAAAAGTATTAATATAAAGTAATGCAGTGCTAATAACTAATAACAATTTGGTTTAAGAAGCTTTGAGAAGCACACGTGCCTCCATTTGTTGATGTCTAGACCCTGTGTCACACCTCAACACCACTGCCTGGCCCACGACAGCTCGCAGTTTCATTGCAGTTATTGCTAGCGTACAAGTTAAACGGAAAGATGAAGCTCATGGAAGTTTTGAGATTGAATACTGCTTCAGAGTTCACTTCCAGTTCCAGGAGGAATGTAATTGCTTGGCCTGGGCCAGTTTGTTGATCGTTTTCTTTCTTTTGCCAGTCTGAAGATTAAACAGGCATGCCAGCCGGGTGCCAGCTTGAAGATTAAATATAGCTGTCTAGTCTTTGCCAGTTTGATCATTTTGTTTGCCTGCCTGAAGTATTTAAATGTGCTGCCTAGTCAGTGCCAGTTCCCTAAAATGTACATCTGAGATATCAGCAAGCTTCTGCCAATCCATGCATGTGAAATAAACAAAAAAATTCAGTTTTGCAAAGTATATCAATCCAATTCAGAATACAGCATTGAAAAATTGTGAAACTGGATGAATGGCAGATATATCTTGATGAACTATTTACATAACGAACATAGCACTCTGTTTAGTTTATTTAGTGTAGTTTATTTAGTACTTGTAGCATGCTAAGAGGAGGCTGCATTTGTGTTGCATGGACGGTCCTGCTTGATTGGTCACACAGGTGTTCTTTGCAGCTTCAGCACCATTCACAGTGTCTGCATTACTTTGCTTACAGAGGTTTGCGCTTATGAATAAGCTATTGCCAGTATATTATTTCAGATGCTGTACCGGACCTCTCAAAATGTCTTTTCTTCATATCGCACCGTTACAGTTTAATAACTGGAGGCTTTATTTATTTATTTATTTATTTATTTTTGTTACATCCAGGTGTGCTAAAAGACCCAGGCAAGGCCCCTTCAATAGAGACCCAATTCTGCCACAAGTGCTACTTGGGGAAATCTCCTCTGTACGGCTCATTTTATCTCTTAGAGAACCAATTTTCTTGGGAACTAAAAGCTGTAAATCAAGCAGCACGGCATGTATGTGGCTTGATAGAGGGAAAGAGGGAAAAAAAAAGTCTGCTCAAGAAGGTTCACAGCACCACAGTAAATCTGCACAGGCATTCATCACACTGCCATATTGTGCACCTACAGAACTAGTCTATAGTTTTCATCAACTATCAAACCATAGTACAGTATCAACTCACAGTCTCCAGAACTTTGAAACTGACTTGGCAGTCATAAACTTAACAGCCTTGCACAGACTGGGGGAATCTATTAGGAATGTAGATCATTGTTCAGTTCCAAAGCTGCATGCTATCAATCCCATTCGCTTGGGACACTTCGCCCCATTACGGAACAGTTAGATCAATGAGTATTCAATAGAAGGTCATTAGGCAGTCTCTGTAGTGTGTATTTGCTTGCTGCAGTATGCAAAAGATCAACTAAACACTGTTGAATACAAGACAGATTATTATCAGGGGAGCCCAATGGATGTGTAAGCATTAGCTGCCAATATGAAGTTATTGCCAAGGTCTTGATGTGTATTAATGCATGTCCTATCAGGCTCTGCCACTTGCACTGGACATCATGAAGGCTCATTTACTTAAACTTCATTAATGCTGTCGATATTGTGGATTCTGACAGTGTTCTGCCAAGCTAGCGTGTTGACATGTTTGGACGGTGAGTTATAACATTTAGAATAAGATAATGTAAAAGAGGAGTGTGCTATGATATGACACGTTCTTGTGCAAACAAGATTTCCAGTGTTACCTGTTAAACTGTGTTCACTGTCCAGATTCAAGGTGACCCAAGCATAGCCAGCCATGTCTTCCAGATTTCTCAGTACTATGGATAATCTCAATGATACACCCGCCATGTCTTCCAGATTTCTCAGTACTAGTGTGGATAATCTCAATGACACATCATTTTTGTATAGATTGTGTTTGGTAAATGTTTTTTCTTCAGTCCACAATAACAAATAGGTGTATGTCATCTCTAATCTGTTCTTTTATATCTACATTATATGCTGCAAATTAATTTTGAAGCACACATGTTTTTATTGTGTTTCTATTTTATGATTGTTCTTTTTTCAAATTGTATTCCTGGACCACCTTCTAAATGAGACCTAGTATCTGTGGGTTAACCCCCTGGTTAAATAAATCCATGCAAATACTTGATAAATTGGTATAATACAGTATTTAGTTGTTTTATTTTGTTTTTACCTTGATTGTGTCCTTATAATAATTTCTCAACTTCATTGCAATTTTGGTGACATAATTCAACATGTGATTATTCAGGCACTGGCTGGGTGAGTGTGCTAAATATTAATTCATCATATTTGAACTATGGGTCACCAATGGCAACAGCTGCCAAAAGTATGATCCATGGCAAACAAATTAATTTAATAAGGTAGCATGGTTCTATTGGTTTGATGTTGGATCCTTAACAGATGAACAAATAAATGTTATCGACAAAGAGGACAACCGTATTAACATAGTGTCGGTCACAGACAATAGAATTGAATTGAAAAAGTTCATCCCAAGGCGCGCTGCTGTTTACCGAACTCAGTATCATCATAATCATCATCATCATGTTTATAATAAATATTTTACAAAGTTGTAATATGTTAAACAAGCAAAAAAAAAAAAAACGTGTGCAGGCTTGTGGAACACGTAAATAAATAAATAAATGGAGTCTGCTGCTGTAAATGTGACGGAAATCTATAAAGATATTTTTGTAAAGAATTTATAAAACAACAGATGATAATTTTTTAAAAACGCTGCAGAAGCTTGGTGTTTAACAGGACCTGCCTTAGATGCAGAAATGCAGGGGCTAGCCTCTGTAATGTAACATTTATTTATAGGTAACTATATTAATGCCATATTGTTATTGCCTGAGGCTGTATACATTATGAGGTCATATCATTTTTCATAATGTTTATTGTATTGGCCGATTCATCATCAGTCCACTGCACTGTGCTTGTATTTCGAATTACACTGCATATACTTCTCTAGTCTAATTAAAAACATCTTATATTGGGCTATTTCTGAGATGAATGAGTCTAATATTTCCAAGTTTATATAAAGACAAATCAGATCGTAACCTGAAATGTTATATCATCTCAGCAAAATTGCATTACTTGAAATATTTATTTTATTTTCTTTGCAGTTCTTGATGGTATCAATATACCAGGATATGGTTTGAAAAATGTTGATGTCATACCAATAGGCAATACTTTACATGAAGTATCTCTAATTACTGTGTATTTACATAGTAGTTACATAGTAAATACATGTGTACTTACACATCATTACAATGTTATTATACATAGTTACAATGAACTTAATGTGTAAATCTTTGTGCATGCTATTTGTAAGTACACAACTGTATCAGAAAGGGTTAGTTGTAGAGTTAGAGTTAGTAGGGTTATATCATGCAAACAAATGTACACATTATGTAGATTGTATACATTGTAATTCTGTGTAAGTACACATGCATTTAATAAGTATCTACAATGTAAATTCACAGTAATTAGAGAGACTAATGTAATGATATTGATTCTATGCACCCATTTATTTTCTATTATTCTTCTGTATTTTACATATTCTCATTTTATTTCTTCTAAAACTACACATTGTAGGTTGTTTTATTTTTTGTAAAGTGTTGAACTATTGCTTAATTTCATTATCTTAATATATAAAGTAGAAAGTCTCTGTCTGTCTGTTCCTTTATGCATCCAGACCCCGCAGGAGGCAGTGCAACAAAACTCTGCACGGCCTCCTCTTTCATCCAGGGGAAGGTCGAGGGCTCTGCTGGGATCCAAATTATGACTCGGGGGTACTTTATTTAGTAACCCCATTGCTAGATCACTACAGCAGCCATGTATCTCAAATTAAAGAAACCCACAAAACATAAAAACAAATAAAGAGAACAATAATTTAAAAAAAAAATTATGAATGGAAAAAAAAAGTTTAAAAAAAGGGAAAGGGGTATGAGCACATTGTGCAACACCCAGAATCGATAACTTATAGGAAACCATTAGGCTACAGTTCCCCAATCTGTCATCCATTGAAATATTGAATTTCCCCAGGCAACGCCAGGTACTTCAACTAGTTTTCTAATAAAGACACAGGCAGTTCTTAAAACTAGATTATAGAAAAAAAAAATTAGTACAGTACCTACTACACAACATGCGTGGCATTTTCAAACGCAGTTTCATTTTTTAAAAGTCTACAGGCATCAATCCTAATCAGCTTTTGAAGCAAGTGTGTCAGGTAAAATAATACGAATAAATGCACTGTCCAATAAACGGTGATGACAAATCTAAATGACGTTAGTGGAAAGAAGAAATGGATTGTTTGTTATGGGATTTCACTGAACCATATTGATGTTTTGTAGGACTTTCATTCATTTTAATTTTCCGACACCTCCTGGCAACTGATCTGATATGATCGAACACTGAGAAGGACTGCTCGTCAAAATGTTTGTAATGTCATTTACCGAACTTTTAGTATCACTTGACTTTAAGTGTGTTTGTGTGTGTGTACAGTATGTATCTGAGAAAATAGAAGAATCTAAAACTGTGCTTTTGCGCCTTATCGCAATAAGCATCGTCTCAATGATCTTGTAACACCTCAAAATAACTGCAGCTAAAGGAATAACACCTGAATATCGTACGCACTTCCTCTGAGTAGGCAAAAGGAGTGCATTAATGCATGGATAAACTCATCTCACAATGAATTACTTTAGAACTCAGATGAAGTGCGTAAGATATTTGGTTGTTATTCTTGTGGTGTTCAGTCGGAATTCGTTAGGAGTTTGCAACCATTATTTTAAAATGTTTCCAATTATGTTATCATCCCCAGAGCAACTGGGAAAAATAATGTTTAAATGAGATTTTAGAAACGTTCCTTAAGTGTACTACAACAGCACTCCTGACTCGTGTATCATTATTTGTACCACATAACATTTCACATCCATCTCCATAACCACACATCTAAACAGGCAATCCCATCACATGGTTATATGAAAGTAATATAAATGAGCCGAATACTCAGATATCCATAGTCTATATATCTTAATGTCACGATTGTCTTAAAAAATATCCGTCTCAGCTTAATAAAGCTTACTGTTTACTGCTTTTTTTTGACATTTTTTTAAAAAATGAAGCTAACTCATTGTTATGAGCCTTCCCTTGAAATACTGTAAATCACATACACAGCCAATGCCTGCCTATAAGCAGGAGCTCTGAATTGTATCTTGTGGAATATGGAGGATGAACATCTTTGGATAGTTCTCCTCGTTGCACTTCAGTGACCTCTACTGGTCAGGCTAGGTCTGGCGTCAGTAGGTTGGCAACATGTGTTGCTTAGGTTTGCAGCTGAAACAGAGGTTGCTCGTTGATCTTCAAGAATCCTGGCAGTACTGACTAAAGTAATGAAAAATCCTATATTATATATGCAGAAGTGCACTGGGAAATCTATGTTTTCTTAACTCAACTAAATGTTCGATCTCAGGATTTTGCTGATCAGATGCATGCTTTGTCATTTGCTCGATATATTGACCTTTTCGGTATTCCGAAAAGGCGCTCTCCTCTAAAGAGTTGTGAAGGAGACGGTGATGAAGACTTATTTCATTATCAATAGGCGTTAGGGATCCTGTGAGGGAGGCAACATTCGTGTTGACCACTTTGTCAGTCAGTCAGTACAGTTTGGCATTCTGATGAAGATTGACATGGATGACCAGGAAGATTCACTGGTACTTTGATTTGAGGATGTAGGTCATTACAATACATTTTCAACACTGCCTTAGCCCTGGACAGTTCACCGGACACCAGTCTTTCATTGTAACAAAACATATTTAACGAAGTTCAAATGAAAGTGTTGTGGTCTGCCTGTAATATATATATAGATAAGCCAGAGTTTTTTTAGATATTGACTGGTACCGTGACCTGGTTGTTTTGAGCTTGTTTACAGCTATCACTGATCCTTTTGCATGTTAGTGAGGGCAGTATGAATCTTGCTCTGTGAATTTAGTCAGTAATACGTGTAAAGAAATAAGTACTACTAAGGTGTTCAATACTACAGTTGAATACAACACTACAGTTTAATACTACAGTACTGTTTTTTTTTTTTACATCAGTGTCTAAAGTTGATAAGACTTAGATAACAAACCTTAATCTGAAAATAAATTCTGTTAAAATTAGTACAGCATATTGATTGTCGTTGTTAGAACATAATGAGGTTTGATTTTCTTGGATCGCGATGATAAACAGCCTAACAATGATCAATCCCATGACATAACAAATGGAATATCTTTTTTTGTTCCTGAAACTTACATAAAATATTGCACATCATACAGAGCTGAAGAAATTGCTGCAACACAAATACATCAGTGATACACCTTTCAGTCTGAGAGGCTGTTTAATGATACAGTGTATAAATTAAAGGTAATTATTATTGTGCGTGAATGCAGAGACGTATTCAATTTTTTTTAAAACTGCAAAAAAACAATGTAACATGTCATATTTTGATTTGAATAATTCTCTCTAAACCTTTTCCGTGCTGCTGTAAATGGTTCATTCACCAACAGATCATTCAAATGGATTTCCAATCATACTGATTCCCAGTGGCATTAGATTAGAAGAGAGATACAATACAGTGTAATATTCTTCTGTACTCTGAAAGAATCTTGGTAGCACTTCACATTAAGTGTCTCTAATTACTGTGTATTTACATAATAATTACATGGGAAAATGCATGTGCACGTACACATAATTACAATGTTGTTATGCATAGTTACAATGTACTTAACGTGGACCTATGTTTGTACAATATGTAAGTACACAATTGTATCAGAAAAAAAAGTTAAGATTAGGGATAGGGTTGGTGTTAGGAGTCTGGTTATATCATGAATAAAATGGATACATTAAGTGCATTGTAACTGTGACATTGTAATTATGTGTAACTGCACTTGATTGTACTAAGTAACTACTATGTAAATACATAGTAAATAGAGTCTTAACAATACAAAAGAAGCCCCATTTGCTGGTATCACTGCCCACTGTACCAGCTTAAGGTATTTCTGTTGTTGCTGCTGTTTTCAATACTCCTGATAACATGCGGTTTTTGTGTGTTTTTACCAGCTGGATCAACTCAAGCAGTCTTTACTGCTTTTAAGCCTTGAGTCTATATGGTACAAATTAGACCATGAGAACCAGTGAACAGGTGTTCTCTTGAAATATAGCTGTGCCGGGCCCTGTGAAAAATAGCACTTCACAAATAATGCATTTATAATCTGCAAAGTTAAAGTTTCAAGACCTAGCTTGCAGTATTAGTCATAGCAGACTTTGCGCTGTCACAGTTTAGTGAGTAATGCTTGTGGGGGTAAAGTAATTGCAGTTCCAAACTTCCATTATTAAGGGGTATTGAAGGAAAATCTCTGCAGAACATAATGTTTAAATGAGACCTAAAGAAGATGTTTCTTGTGTTAGCATGAAGGGCAGGGGAAGCTGTGGCTTCGACCTTGATAAATGTCTAAAGCAGGCCTTAGTGTCAGCCTGCATCTACAAAGTGAGGATAAATGGAGTTAATTCAATCCGCCAGCGATGCTAAGAGGATTGTGGGTAAAATAATAAGAATGGATGAAATCGAAATAACTTATTTTTCAGCGTGCAGAGCTCAGCTTTGACGCTAAATAGAAATATTACAAAAGCTCATGCTTTTGTACAGTATGAATCCATTATGAAAGGCATACATGTTGAAATGTGGGCACTGCTTTTTTAGAAATAAGTGCAACAAGGGGGCTTTATATTTTGCAATATGGAAATCACAGATTATCAAAAAAAGATGAGGGCGTATATTACAGATTGTACTTGTTTTAAGAACTAGAGATGGGATATTCATTAAGAGCTTTGGCTTTGGTATTAAAACAATCAAAATAAAAATGTTTGCATGCTACTTAAGGATAATAATTCAAATGAACAAATGGTTAAATAAGGGTTAAGTATGAATTACATGTAATTCATTGATAATCATACACACATGCATATGTTATAACATTGAAATCATAGGCACTTTTTTTTATAAAGTGGTACCTTAATTTCTTCCAGGTTCTTTGCAGCTTTGGCTCACTGGGTGGAGCTTCAGCCCAATGAAACTGTAGCATTGCAAGAAATGGTTGTGATTGAAATTACACATGTTACAAAAATTGGTATATGTCAGCTCTGATAGTGCAAATGAAGGGAGAAGAAAATGGTACCATATACTAGAATGAAAAATTAATCTCTGATTACATTTTTTTCTATAGTCTACAAGACCCCTTGCCCTTGTATGAGGACAGCGATTGTTAAATATAATTTAATTGATAACATGTTAAATGAAGTTGAAGTTCTTTGAGATCTTAAAATGTTGTGTTGTAACAGAACACTGACTCCAGTCTCAAGAGGTTATTTCTCTCGTGCTAAAGGTCGCTAATTATACTTTGGATCATTACAGCTAAAAATCGAATGTGTTTTGAGCAGATTTCTGTAACCACAACCTTGGCTAAGAATTGGAAATATTGCTAAAATACAAAAAAAAGGGGCTGGTGGTGGGGGTGGGGGTGGAGAGGCATTGATCCAATTCTAGAAAACCACAGATCCCATTACATAGATGATTTACATTATACAGACTTTTAAACAGAAAAGTAAAAGTAAGCCTGAAAACACAGAGTAAAATGTGAACATGAAACTTGCTGAACTAATAAGAGAACACTATTTAAATGCATGGTCACTAAGGTACAGAATTCCACTTGTCCTGATCTTTACTTGTGTCATTACGCACGGAAAGTATGAGTTGTTTTCTTTCATTCCTTTAGGTGATTTCACAGTAGGCGTGATTAGTTTATGCTACTATCTGTCTGGATGAAACTGGCATTTCCACAGATTGACAAGCTGCGGTGCCCATACGGTTCACACATGTATGCATGTAGTCCTCTCCCCAAACACCTCTCTTGTTTGTTTATTTGGAGAGCTAACTAGATGCCGAAGGGCCAGTCAATCCATCATTACCAATAATTAAACTGCCAATGAAAGGTTCTGATGCCAGCCTGTAGCGACACTGTGCTTGGTCTTTAACACATTAGGCTTGGACTTCACAGCTGCCCTTTAAACATCATTAATGGATCAAAATACAAAACCGAAAAGTAGCCAACACCATAAAAAAAATTATAATTTAGAGGCACTGTGAATTATTATTATTATTATTATTATTATTATTATTATTATTATTATTATTATTATTATTATTATTACTTAAATACACACATATAGTATTCATGATTACAGTATGCATTGTGTTACCATCAGCACTTAATATTACAGTACTTGTGGCACCAACAGTATCAGCTAAATCAATGATAAAACAGGTACTATTAATAAATTAATAAAATATTTTGTTTTGGTTTTGTTTGGTTTTTTTGCTGTTATAAATGGGAAATGATCACCAGCGTCTTTATAAAAGAAAAACGAATCAATCAAAAAACGAATTCGAGCACATATAACACATCGAAAGCAGCCAAAGTGTGTTACCAAATGTGTTTCCCAAACTGCCCAAAACAGGATCAAACAACCAAAAACAGGATCAATGAAACATGAATATGGCAGTCTGGCTCAGCAGGTGGAATATTGTTTGATCTATTTATTTTGACTTTATAATTCAAGTGGATTTAGAACTATAGCTGTCAAGCTTTTTTCTAAACCTTTTTTTTCTGTATCTGAATGCAGGAAAGTGAAGATTCTGCAAGGAGATTTTTTTTATTTGTTTATTTTTTTGAATGCTGGCATCCATTTCCCTTGATCTCCTTTGCAGCTTGCCATTGCAGAGAGCACTCCGGTTTTACCTGTTGTGGCACTTAAAATCGTGCAGCCCCACAGCGACAAACACGCACACACACGCACACACACATGCTGAGATGTTGCTGGTAGGTGAACTGTGCTCAGTTGAACTTGTGATTCTCTGCCCAGAGGCAATATGCTAGTTACTAAGCTACCAACAATCTGCTTTCAAGAATTAGACAAAACTGCACCAACGTCAAGCATAAAGGTAAAGGAAAAAAGAAAAAGAAAAGAAAAAGAAAACAATCATACAAACCAGAGAAGCAATCCATTAAAGCTAGTTATATGGGTACTGATTTCACTCCCAAACTCTCAGTCAGAGGTCCTTAATGGACAACAGAGGAGCTGGTGTGATTTTAGACTCGGCTTTCAACTTCTCTCCATCACGAACAGCTGCACTGCACTGACTTAAAACAAACTGCATGCAGAGTTATTGTGCCCCCTCATTCAAACATGGATTTGTTTCAGGCCTGAAAAGGTTGGAAAGAATAGGTTTTCTGGGGACCTACTGTGCAGATCTAGAATGTGTCAATTTCACCTCTCGCTGTGGCTGATTGTTGCTAAACAACCTAGAAATAACAAATAAGAGAGGAAGAGGGGTCCCAAGGTGGGTCCTGAGCCCTGTTGGTGATACCTGCTGGAACCTCAGAAACCTGCTTTCACCACCTGTGTCAATTATAGCCTCAGAACCCTGGGGGTTTATTATAACCTGAGAGGAAAACAAAATAATAGCATATTCTAACTGTATTCCACATTGCCAGCTTAGATCTGAATGAACTGACACTGCCTACGATATCAGCAACAAAGGCTGCTACATTGCAAGGGTCATCAGTCAAAAATGATGCAAGTATTGCCTCCTGTTTACAAAAGAGAAGCTCTTGCCCAGATGTATGTGTGTGTGTGTGTGTGTGTGTGTGTGTGTGTGTGTGTGTGTGTGTGTGTGTGTGTGTGTGTGTGTGTGTGTGTGTATAGTTAGTTAGTTACTGGTGTTTACATTTTATATTTTTTAGTAACTTTTGCTTTTTATCTGACAAGTTTGTTTTGTTTTTGTCAATCAAAGCAGAAATTCACAAATTAGAGCTAGCAGATTGCCTACCTGTAGGCAGGATGTAGAGCGTGTGCTCTGACAATAGGGCAGTGTTAAGGTCATATGATCGCTCTGCTGACAGATGTAAAAAAGCATGTTCAGTTTTAATAAAATTACAATATGTCGAATTCACTACCAAAGAATACGTTTTGCAAAGTAGACAAAACAAAGAAGTCAATAAAAGGAGTTTGAATGCATTTGTATCGTGGGCTCAGCTTTGAAGTGCTGGAAAGGGTTCTTGCTTTGTAGAAACGTTTTCATGCTAACTTGTGTACTTGATAACATTCATTTAAAAATGCAATTGATACCTGTGAAATGCGTTTTGTGACTAATTAGCTATTAACATTTAAAATATTGCGTAATTTGATGTATGTTTCAATATTAACTAAATCAAATTATTAATCAAACTGATACATCTTACATACCAGTAATTGATTTATTAAAATGTTTGGATGCCGTTATTTTATTGATTACTGGCTTGTTCACATTTACAGTCGTCTTAAAGTAACGCTAGAATATGTTTTATTGGAAAATAATAATTAAAAAAAAAAAACATGTTTTGACTAATTCAAATTTCGCTGCCGATGGATTTATTTTCATAAGTTTTCTTTAGGTTAAGTGGTGGAGCTATGCTCCGATTTTTCTTTCTTTTTTTTTTTTTTTTTTTGGATGTTGCAAGCCAACTGAATGTGATTTTGTTAGTTCTATTTGCTTGTACAGAGTAACTCGTGTATGGCTCTCGTTTCCTTCTGTATTGTGCGCATTCGTCTTTTTTTGTGCATGTCAGTTCAGCGTGAGAGGCAACGGCTGGACATTTTACTTACACAGTTCAGAAATTAGGATTACTAACATTATTTTTTTTTTTTTTTCACTCGGGAAAGGAACCCTTTCTGTACTGTAAAAGACTATTGGAATCCCATTCTAATCTACCCAGAAGAAACCAAAACCCAAATAAATATTTGCAGAGCACAAAAGGCTGTTCAAATTGAATTAGATTTTGAAAAAGAAAAAAAAAGCAATGCAGTGCATTTCAGAATTGCTAAAATGGATGTCTAAGATTTAATTTGGACATTTAAAACAATATTTCTAAAGGGTTTTTCCAATAACTTATTCACGCTCTGTTCGTCAGACATAAACATGCAAGTGTTGAACGTGCAGCCTCTTTCATCTCATGATATATTCGTCCCTGCTGCTAATCTCGCTTGAGACCTATTCTTCTAGGAGCACAGTGTTCAGAGAAAAGCAAAATCAACTACTCCAGCTTATACATGAAATAGGTTTCTGTTAGTTAAATAACCTGGCATGTGCAGCTGTTTCCACAGGCAGTCAACCCTTAAAAAATGTGCTTCCCAACTTTACCTGAATAACAGTAGATTGATATGTAATGAGATTGGTGCCCTCTGACCTACAGGTCACTAAAGGGGTGTTTTACGCATTAAGTAATATAGCAGTTCAGGACAGTATAGCAACACACCAGTCCGACCATAATAAAGATTAAACTGCAGTGTTTTTGTTATCGATCTGATTTAAACCCATTTGAAACTCTTGATGTTTTTATAACGGGGGGGGGGCAAACTGTATTTAATATGGGTTTCATCACAGTATAAGCATGTACAATTCTAATGTAGGCATGATGATGAGAAATGAAAACTGCAGTGAGTAGGGAGTTAGTGGGGAGACTCATATTGCCCACTGCTGCAGTGTGAATACATAGAAAAGGACTTTAGTCTTGAGTGTTGACAACCGGAATGCAGCCATACACCAGTGAAAAGACAGAGTTGTTCCTCTGCTCTGTGATGTTTTAACATTAAGTCTTGGACAGTGTTCAAGTATTTCAGTACAATCTATTGGTATTCTGAACAGGATTCCTTGCCTGGTTGTGCTTCTGCTGTAAAACCTCATGCAGTATTTATACTTATAAGATTTTTGACCTCCTGTGGCTGATAAAAGATCACTGCTAACCTTTATATATTAAATGTAATACTGTGTGGACTAAAAACAGAAAGGTCAAAAGTCTGTTTTTGTTGCAAATCTAATGTTGACATTGATTAGGTAACAGACAGATATTTAGGAGATCTCCTCAATACTAAGGTACAGTATTTAACAAGAATATTGAGTGAATATTGAAGCACAGTCTGTTTTACCATTTACTTATTTAAGCTATTCAGTGGTGAATGTCAAAGGACTAAAGGTTAATGGATGACAGTAAATGTTACTGTGAATTTGTGAAGGGGAAGCGCTGATGAGAAGAAAGCCTTCCTTTATTAAGGATAAACAAATAAAACAAAGTGACTGGGCTGCATTGAACTAAAGAAACCAACGTGCACATAGGAAAGTTATCCCTTAATATAACTTATTAAACATGAACAAAAGCACACAAAGGCATGTGTTGCTTCTGTGCAGGTCTGTGTTATTAGGGGGTGGGTCAAGTAGACAAAACAGAATGTATTGCACTTAAAGGCAAGTGTTAATAAAAAGCCATCACTACACATAAGAGAACCCCTACAGGTAAAAGGTACAGATAAGTATAGGCTTACAGTTCTATTCATTAAGCTTGTTTCAGTCTCAAAATCGACAGCTATTAACAGGAGCTGTTGTCTGCTGTTGAAATCTGCAAGATTTCCTAGTTGCTGGATCACAGAAGAATCACATGATCAAGCAACTCTTAGGAAACCAGCAACTGCTTCCTACTTGCAAAGGCTGCTGGAAGATAGTTTTACCAAATACACCAAGAAATCACATGAGTATATGAAGGTGTTGATTAAGAATAGAGAAAAGAGTGAATTTAGGGCACAGTGTTCAGGGTAGGATTGACTAAATTAAATGTATTTGCTTTTAAATTAATGTAACTTGCATGACCCCAGCCATAACAATGTGTTTGTGTTTGATAACACTGGCAGAAAACTGCCACTCACCTCATTGTTATTCCCAGGCAATCATCTCAGCCCTTGTTTGCTGGTGCTTGAGGTTAAGAAAAATAAATCTCTAATTCCAGGCACCTATACCAGAGATCAGTGTAGAATCTATCGATCTATCTATACAACATTATGGGTTGAAATTACAGTTTTTTTTTAATTTCAGGTAATAAAAAATGTCTTTTAGAGTATCTGAAGCCTTGCCAATGTCACCCTTTAGGTCTGGGTAGATACAGTTAAGCAGCATCTTGCGTCTAACAAAATCTGATCAGTGCATCGCAGTTCCAAATCGAAACTCACAGACTGCTTTGATCAGGCTGGAGCCATCGGATTCAAGAAGTCATTATGAGAGTCTCCTGACTCCTGGAAAGGGCACAGTGACTCCTGGGAAGTGGAGTTCAGAGTACTGGAAGAGGATGTGAACTTGGTACACACTGCACCCCGGTTCTGTATGCATGTGAAACGGGCAGTGTTCTGTGATGCACTGCCGGTACGGATTCTGTCCTGTATGCTGTTGGTTAAATGAGGGTAAAAGCTCTAAAACCACAAATGCAGAGGAGGCTGGTTCTTTTGCATTGTGGTTAAGAAGCATGCCTGTGATGCACGGGGGTGCCGTTTTGCATGCTTGAGATGCACGGGGGCGCCGGTTCGCACATTTGTGATGCGCAGGGGCACCGGTTCAAACACAGACTATAACCTGTTGCACATGCTTATTAGAACTTTTACAAGAATCCTTTTGCCTTTGATTGATTTGCCTTATCATTGTTTCACTAACTTATCAAAGTAATGCTGTAATGGTTAGGAACACAGTTTACAATACATTAAAAAACAAAATCCCTAAAGGACTTCACAACAGAAAATCAACAGCGTAGCCCTGAAACAAATTGCATTTTAATCACTTTACCTAGAAGCAATGCCTCTATTTCTGAATGTATTAAATATTTCATGGTCGGTCTATAGCAATTAAGGGTATTTAAGGAGCTTCTTTGCGACTGTGTGAAGCAGAGTTTAAAGAAGGCATGACTGAAAATTATGAATTATGTTAATGCTGAGTTTTTGTCACTGAACGCAGAGATAAGATGATAAATTGAGAGTTAAGTGACATTGCAACATCAATATTAACATAGCTTTACATTATGACACAAACTGCAATAACACAGGAATACATCACTTTTGTGATGTTTTGCATGAGCTTATCTATCATAGGGACCTACAAGCTGTTTAAAACATGGACATCTTGCTGTTTCTCCACATTGTGGACAGTAGACATAATCACTACTGTTTAAACTATTCTATAATAATGAATTAAACTTCAGTGAATTTTATATGCAGTCTCTAATGGAAAAGAAAGGGGCCATTATGCAAAGCCAGCTAACCATCCAATTAAAGATAGAGAGAGTAGACCGCTTCTTGAAGTCAAGACAACTAATAGGATGATTCAGGGTGCTGCCTACTGCTAAACTGGAAAAAAAACAAGACAACATTTCCATCACAGAAAAATGGGGTTACAAAAAATACATATATTTCTAACCCCATTTTTTTTTTTTTTTTTTTTTTTTTTTTTTTTTTGGGGGGGGGGTATTGTTTCTATCACAACTGCATTAATAATGCAGCAATGTCATATAGCCATGGAGCTTAAATTTTGGAGGTGCTATTTTAGGTAACATCTTTATTCCTCACCACTGTTTGCTTATTAATTCCTGAGAGTGTGTCTGGGATCCGAGATCAACCTCAAGATACAGAAATGCTGTGGTTAAATTATCAAGAAAAGGACAATGACAGCCTGATCCGCTGCCATGGAAACACATGACACACGCTGGTGTCAGTAACAGGAAATACAAAAAGGTCAGCTGTCCTATTTCAAATGGAATAACATGCACGCTACACGTGAGTTCTAGAACATTACTGTCTTGACCCAGTGAATCAAGACGTTAAGCACTTTTGATAAGGAATGTCAGGGTGTTCATAAATATGTCATAACACGGTAATTATGTAGTAGTTACCAGTATTGTCTGCTATTGTAGTGAGTGTGTAATTACATAGTTATAACATGGTATTACCACGATGTCAATGTTATGTAATAACATGGTGTCTAGAATCTGTGAAGTGCAGAAGAGTAATATCTAAATCCACCAACCACTAAAATAAAATAAAATAAAATCCATTCTATATATTGAAGTTATTTGATTTGGGTTTATTTTGCCTGCCCTGTGGTGATATTTTAAATTCCCCTGAGGTAAATTCACTAACAAAGACATGCTAGAATGTACTGTAATATTTCCTGAAGCAACTGAATTCTATATTTGATATTAAGTAGCGTTCGGAAATAATATTTGCTGGTGTTTGCTCAGCCATATCCACTGAATATATTTACAGTCTGCTGGCACTCTTGTGTTTACCATAGCTGATTTACTGAATAAATTACATCTTCAAACCACGCCGCCTCAGGCAAACCTGGACCACGTTGTTTTTTTCTTTCTTTCAGTTCTGCTGTTCAATTTGGTTCCTTATTTAGAGAATGAGGCTATTTATTTATTTATTTAAACACAGGAATACAGCGATGATATATCATCAAGCCTAACCAGGAAATTAAATGGTGTATACATTGAGGCAAGTTTAATTTCAAGGAAATTGAAAATGATATGACAGCATGAAAAGGCCCCAGGGTAGAATAAGACCAGGCTTGTTCGGTACTGAATGTGATTTTGCATTTCGCAGTTTGGGAAAGATTGCATACTTTACTAACCACTCCCACTACAACCTCTAATCTGTAATCTTGACATAACACATTATACAACTGCTTCCCTAATGTCCTCATTGCACTGCCATTGAATGTTTTGTGTTCTTGTTATTGTTTGGATCATGTGATCGGTGTGGACATGGTTGCCCATTTTAAATGCTAATCCTCTATAAAAGTTTATATACAGTACTGTATATCTCCTGTGTGCAGAATTAGGTCAGAAATACCTGTTCTGTGTCATTTCTGTTGGCTTGTGAGAACACTTTTTGATAGGCTTGTGGATTTGTGTTTAATTATTGAAATTAGCTATTGCGCCTGACAGCACGAGATAATAAGCTACCCGGCAGATACAAGTTTCATCAGGATCCTCAAATTGTACACAAAAACATCCCGGTTAAACACTCTGTCTTTCCTAATTAAAATAGTTCAAAAGCTTTCATTTTCCTCTTATTTTTGTTACTGGTTGTATGAATCTAATTTTCATACCCCTATTAATGCTGTGATTTTCATTCCCTGCCTGTGAAATTGCTTTATCCAGAGCCCTGTTAAAATTGTGCATGTGTACATTTTACACAAAACATTTTCTATTTATAAAATAGAATTTCCTATATTAAAAGAACATACTGAAATTGTCTGTGCCAAAGAACATTTCTGATCTAACAACGACTTGGAAGAAATAGCTTTGAGCATTAAACCCTTTCAATCATTCAAAACAATGCCTGCAGTGTTTATCCATTTCCAAATACATAGACCTGTGGTAGGTCAGCTGGTCTTAGGTCAACGTTTCTAGTTCGGAATGTTGTGACTCAATGTTCCTTGAACTTTAACAAGGTCACCTGCAGATTACCGTGTGACTCAGGTTCTTGAAAACAATCATAGCACATTTGTGATTGGGGGGGGGGGATGGGGGAGTGTAGTCAGCAGGCATTATCTGTGCTCTGTAACATCCCCCCCCCCACGCCATCCCCTCAAAATGAAATGCTGACCTGATGTTGTCAGAGACTGTCTATCAGGACCCTAGGAAGTCTTGAGCGGTGGAACGGATTGCAATCAATGCTTCTTGCTGATAAAAAAAAAAAAAAAACAACAACAACAACAACGATGCAGTTACGCAACCCTTTGCGAGGCAAAGTTAGGTTTTGCTCGACTGCTGTTTATCTTGCTAAACGGTTGTCAGTTCCAAGAGGCTCCCACATTGTTGCATTCATCATCGGCCTGGAAAAGGACTTTCCCGATTCTTTACCCTGTCATTACCTGGCTTTACTTACTGTACAAAAAAAACAGTTTCAGAATTGATGTTGTTGTTGTTTATGTTTACTGTAGTCAGACATTTAAACTGCTCCATGCTGTGCTTTAAAGATTGAAATCGGCTGAAGTAGTGATCCCACACCTGCCTCTCCCTCGGCACAGTTTGATATTTAGAAAGACGCGGGCACATTTATCAGTTTGCACTGTGCGGTACTTCCCTGTTGTTCCACACAGTCTCCACAACAAAACAGCTCTGACTTCCTAATGAGAATCGCCTTTTACCAATCAGAAGATTACTTGTTAAAGCCACCATCATTTTGTAATGCGTGTTTATCAGGTGGTGTAAAGTTCGGGTATTTGTTGGCTCAGAGGTGAAAACAAATAACACCAAAAAAATCATTTTAAAAAATGACGGATTGACAAGAAAATGTTTGAAAGTATGTTTTCAGTGCTGGGATTAAGGTGCAGATGACTGTTGTCTAACAGGATAAAAACACACCTTGTTACACAAGGGAGGCATTCGAATTCTTGTTTGTTTCAGCATTTATTTAATACTGGGTTTGATTTTAATGCTGTAAAATGTGTGGGATCTTCATGCAAATCTCACAAGCCTCTTTCTACCATATTCTTTATTGCAGTTGTCAAAGTCACCAGCTGGATTAACACAGAATTTGAAGTGCAGCAGTATCTTTGTTTTTTTTTTGTGTGTGTGTTTTTTTTTTCTCGTACTCAGTGATGAGTTCTCTGAGTAGTGATCCTCACTGTTTCTTCTGTTTCACAGTTTTGAGAGATTGAAGCATCACTCTGCTCCATTTAGAAGTTGCTCGCGTTACACTGTTTGAGCTAAATAAGCTTCAAATCTCTTATTGGGAGGAGGCAGTTCTCTTTCCATGCCTATTCAATTTATTGTTAACGGAATGTGGCAGAATCTTTTATAAAACAGTTCCGCAATGCACCATGCCTGACTGAACCATCGCTATTACATCTCACCTTTTATATTTTAAAATTTTAGAAGCACAAAGCAACAACAATAACTGACTTTGTTGCTGGATACAGAAACGTCCATGCGCCCAGAGGCTAACCCTCACTGGGGTGAGCAGTGCGTGGGATGTAGAAATAAGCTTGAGGTGAAGCTGTCAAAGGCAGGCAATCATATCATTATTTACTATCTCATTGAAGCTGGAGAGAAAAGAAAATCACAATACAATTCGCAAAAGCAAAGACATTTTCTGATCATTTGACATTTGCACTTTAATTTAAACAGAAATGCCATTTTACCTGTCAAAAACATGCAAAAATTGAACAATGTGACATTTCGAAATTAAGCATTAAAAAATGTACTGCTATTGTAACTTCTTAGACTTACTGCAATATCATTACATGATCTAAATTATGTTCAATTTTCAATGTCTCAGTTTTAAATTCTACTATGTTGCAAAACTTTTGACCATAGCTGTAGAGTTGTTCTGTGCTGTCACCAAATGTAAAGCTGATCTGTCGGTTCCTTTCTTTTAAGCATTAGCATAAGAGAGTACTTCACAGGACAGTAAAATGTAGAACAGTGGTGAGATGCTGGCAGAATATTCCCCACTGGTGCACACTGAAATAAACACTGATGAGAATCTCCAAATTATTGGTTTATTAGACTGTCATAGAATGACAGCTGCAATATGAAGTTTCCAAAATGTCAATGTATTGTGATTTTAACCCACCGTGTAAACCTGAAAGCGCTCAATAGTGATTTTTTTTTATTTTTTTTTTTGTAGGACTATAAGCTAGGTATTGATGAAGTTGAGGTCGACCTTTATGTGTAGTCAATAACCCTGTTCTGTATCCCATTCTTCTTGATTAAAAGCGATCTGCTAGATAGTTCATGAGCAGGTGCTGTGGGTTCATAGTTACAGCATTATTGGCGAGCTTTATAAAATCAATTCAAGCCTGTCCTGCTGCTACCTATATTATACGAAAGGTACAGTGTGTTATGAGCAACTGATATCATGCTGCAAGGCTTTTGAAAGTTGTTTTGAGGCATCTGCAAGGCATAAGACACATGTGCTCCTCAGGTCAGATACCCTGGGATCAGGTGATAGTGAAGAATCGCAAGTTACTGTGATAGCAGCACCTATTCATCCTAGCTGATTTACTGTTGGGAAGATGTACTGTAGATTGAACTACCAACTGAAACTGAGCAGTAGCATCAGGGGGATTGTTGTTGAACTCCTGCTAGCTAACATTATATACCTGTACTTTAGTTAAAACCGGAGGGGGCATCAGTAAGACTCATTTTACAGGGAGGCCCTCTAAGGGATTGAGAAGACCAGGTTCACCAGCCAGGACAAGCCCAGCCTGCTATCAGCTTGATGACCAAAGAGGGTGCTCTTGCACATTTTTTTTATTTTTAACACTGTGGAAAAGATGATAGCAGATTGACAAGCTCTGCATTGAATTCTACGATAAAAAAAAAAAAAAAAAAATTCTGAAGAAGGGCAGTAGCATATCTTTTGAAATGGCAGAACAGGGGAGCCTTGCCTTGTGTTCTGTTTTGAAATGCTGACAGTTTGGAGATTGTCACCGTAGGCAAGCAACTCCTCATAAAAAAAGCAAGAGTTGAAAATGTAATACAGGAGGCATTTAAACCAAAAAAGTTGTGGTTATATGTTGCTTCAATTCAGTTCATACCCGTTCATGTAGCAGTGTGGTGTCTGAAAGCTAAGCCCTATATTGATCACATCACTTTTTTTTGGCAGCACCTCATTGAAATAATAATTTGAAGTAAAATACATTTTAATATATAATAACTATACTAATCTCGTCAAACAAAGGACACTGTTGCTTGATGACTGGAAATGCTTAAAAAAATGTTTTAAAAAAAAAAAAAAATAGCAAACATTAAAAACCTTTCCAAAGGATTGAGTGTATTTAATCTATTTACGAATTACAAATTTCAAAATGTGCGCAGGGATCCTCATCTCAGCACTCGGGGGGGCCGTTGTTAACACATTCTCCCTTCCTTTAGAAACCCATATCGTAATACCACAAATAAAAGAAGCAATACAAGTACTCTGGATAACCACATATTGAATTAACCAGCCCCAAAGCCTCTAATCAGATCTCTGGGAATAATCACAGAGCGCCGGCTCCCTACGTTGAATTTGTCCCTCTGACATTGCTATGATAAATCTGTGTCAGCCTGCAAGGAGCTGACCCCTCAGCCATCGTGATTAGAACGTTTAATCACTCGCCTTTAGTACTACACTGACACTGTCCGGCCAGGCTTGTTGCCAGAAGGGTTGATTTGCCAGCCTCTTCATGGTAAAAACTAATTCAGGAGACGGATTGCTGAAAGGGTTCTCCACAAGTCACATAAATCATTCTTTAATCAGAGCTCACCCTGGGCCAAACCAGAGACACTGAAACTAGAGCTGGAGAAACGAGCATTGACTGCAGACTCGTGCCACTCCGTTGCTTCATTAAAACAAGGGCTGAAATATCTATCTATCTTTCTTTTTTTTTTTTTTTTAGAACAGACACATATCACAGCAACATAATGCAAAGAATACATTACCATTAAATACAGGACCATTATGCTTTGTGTCTTATGGCATTTGCACTTTCTATAATTTTTATTTGTAAATTGAAGAGTATATATAAAAAAAAGAAGAAAAACAGGCTGTCACCACGAGCCACTCTCACAAAGGCTTGGGCACATTTTTAATAATGAAAACTACAAAATCAGCTGTGAGTGAATAGGCACGACTAGCAGTGTTGCCCTATGTAGTGTCTTCAGATCCTAATCAACAGCTAGCTCTGTGGTTCATGAAACAGCTGCAAAAAATGAAAATGATCAACCATATATATTCACAACTCAATGAAACCTTTTTAAAAAGAAAATGAATGCTTTCTCCTCATTTTACCCAGGAGCGAGTATTGAAGGAAATGGAGAATGATACCAGTAAGGAATATTTAAAGACGGATAACAATTGAGGCATATTACGAATACAGAGCCCCAATTATGAAGTTCGACTTCTCACAGCTGTCATGTCTAAGTGAGGCTTCTTCAGTGAGTAGCTTGGAGCTGGCAAATTTCACTTCAATGCAGATAAAAGATTTTAGAGCTGGATCAAGCTGTGCTTTGTGTCTCCAGATAGAATAGACCTCTCCAGGGGAGCAGGGAAGATGTTTGTCTATCTGGGTGCACAACTTCAACTTTCATAGTCCCCAAACTAATCAGACATTTCTGAGATGTAAGTTGTTTTTTTAACTCTGCAAAGACAGATGGTTTGTACTGTACATGGCTCTATGGAATAGTCATGCGAGTGCTATAATTCCTCACCTCCGGGTAGAAATCAGCTGGTTTAAACTTAGTAAGAAGAACTGAGGTCAGTAGCACATTTCAGGACTGTAATAGTGCATATAAAATATACTGATTCTGCATCTACAGTGCAACAACAGATCTGCTGACACCTGCATCTAACACACACCTGAGCTATTATTCAAAGTGAAAATGACTACAGGTGGTATTAGACTGTATTGCTCAGGTAATTCTGTCAATTTGAGAAACACAATCTCTCAGTACAGGTTATGTCTGTTTATTACAAATGCACCACTGGAATAGCACTTCTTTTGTCCTTGATCGAAGTACATATTAATGGCAACAGGGATACAATCCTGTATTTCACACTCACCCTCTAATAATAAAGTAAGACTCTCTTGTCCAATTATGATTAATCTTGATGAGGTCATTCAGGAGCATACCTTCTTGAGGGTATCTCACTCTAGGTCATGGCGGTTTCCGTGTGTAGAATGTGTGACATCTGATTGATTGGAATGTAAGGGATATGTAAAGGCAACAAGTTTTTGAAAGGAGGGCGTTATTTGTTACGAAAGGTTGTGTGAGTGTAAGGTGACTTTCGATAACTTGTCAGCTTAAGGATCTGTTGGAAGTGGTTATATATGCTGTATGAAAAATGTAATAAGATGCAGCATCATAACATCCCCATCGTACGTTAGCATTATTATCTATTCATGATATATAACTGGTAATAGGGGCACCACTGTGTTTATAGACTGCTTATAACCACCTATAGCATATTCATTTGACTTTTAAGAATGTCTTGTGTAATTTTAATTAAACTAAGAGTGGACATTTGTTATGAGATGCTAATCAACAAGCTGAAGTTATAGGTCATGGCAACCAACTTGTTCATGGTCCCAGTGAGTGATATGTGTATCCTTTAGCATCTGTCAAATGCACCTTGCAAATAAAGCACTTTTAATAGCTATGTGCCTTATATAAATATTGCATGTTCTGTGTGCTATGAAAAGCACCATTAGTTACATCTTTAGGGCTTGCTTGATTTCCCTGAACTACATATGAAGTCACCAAGAAAAAAATAAAAAAAGCTGACTATTCACAGATGCCCTTAAGATAAACACTAACTTTGCAATTAAATCTGGCAGCTCAACTTTTTTTCAGGACACAGAGTTTGTCATGCTGCTGTTGACGTGTATGAACCAGCCTTGCCAAAAAAATCTAAAGCAGTTTTAAAAATTCCGAGAATATGTTTGGCAGGGATGAAACAAAGATTAGGGACAGAGAAAAGAGCCTTTGGTCATACATTTGACAGACGCTAGAACCTCAGTGAAAATCTTGTTAACGCAGATCATATCTGTGAAAGAAGCAAGCATGCTTTGGAGTTTAATAGCAAAGATGAGTCTTTTCCATCCTCCCTGCCTGGCTTGTTATTCTTAGTGTTGAAAGCAGTTTAATTGCAAGTGTGTGGCGGGCTGACAGTGAAATATTGCTGCGGCTATTATCTGACAGCAGCAGGTGCCCTTTATTGTAATGTCAAGCTTGAGACACCATTGAGCTTGGCAAAGCCTTCTCAGGTACTCAGGACTGGTGGGGGTGGGGGTTAAAGCTTGACCATTCTTGCTGATTAAAATCAAATAAAAATGTTCAACGTTGCTGGAGAGCCCTCTCCACAGGTGTGAGCTCATCAGAGAGGGGTTTGAACTGAAAGCTTGGATGGGTTTCAATGAGTCAAGTAATTGAAAAGAAACATGAGAATACCAGTGTGACTATTAAGCCAGGATTAATCCTATCAGCTTCGTTAAAGTCCTTGGACCTCAGGAGGAAACATCTGACATGACTTGTGAATCTAATAAGCCTAAACATGGTCTTTCCTGTCCCCTATTGTTTTGCTGATCATTTTATTTTCCAAACTCCTTTACATTTTTACTTTTGCCAAGCCTCTATCCTATCACAGCACTATAAATTTGCGGATTGTTTCCTATTTCCTGTTGGCAGCAGGTGGGGCTCTGTTGCTTGTAACACAGGAAGTGGACCAGCTACACTTTTAACTTTTTCTTATTTTGACCTACAGTACCAACAGTGCAATATTTATTCAAAATCTTGCAATGCTGGGGTCTGCAAACAAAACAGCATATAAATACATATTTGGTTATATAAAGTGATAGTTTGAAACTAGTGGTTGGCAAATGGAGAAATATGTTCAGACAGAATGTTGATATCTTTTGTTTTTTCCAGAATGCATCGCCTGCTTTGGAAAATGATGTGTTTGTTCAGAGTTACAGAAAAATGTCTCTGTCAGCCATATACAGTTTTAAACCAGACCTGTGACTAGTGGCTTTAAAGCTGAGATGGTTTTTGTATTTCAAAGAGCAGTTCGCCCACACAACATTTCACTCTCCCAAACATTCTAGACGTACAGAAAATGTTAATATTGCCATGTGGTGAGAAGGACTTGTTTTTCTCTTGTTTCTCCAAAAGTTGTACCACGTTAGATTACAGGGCATACAGAGCAGTGTAAGTTCCTGCTTTAACACAGTCGCTACTAGGGGAATAAATAAAAACTGGAAATGGCCTGTGTCATGGTGAAACTAACTCAGTGTTGTGTGGCAAACCGAGGGTTTGTCTTGCCACCTTTCGGGGCTTTTCTTTCTGTTTTCTCGTGTAAAAGAAACACTGGACCACAGATAGTGTTCAACAACAGGGAGGTTCCTGTATATTTATTTGCACACACAAAACAAATCAAACAAAACAAAAGACTAACTCCTTCCAGGAGTGCTAAACTGGATGGCTAACCCATTTACCAGTACCCAAATACCATAAAGTAGGGTTTTCTGGAAACCCTGCCATAAAGTATCACAATACAGTACAGTGCAGTGCAGTACAGTGTCTGACCACACAAGTCTCGTCTCAGGCCTTAACCTTACCACAGGCACAGACCAGACATTTTGACCTGCTTCTATACCCACCTGCTAATTAAACAATTAAAAAATTACATTGTGTTTATGCAAAGCAGCCACAAAACACATTCTCCCAGTGTGCAGAGCCTCTGACCTGTTGCATTTGTAACACAAGGCCATTTCAAAGACATAACACATTAGTTCCTGTGTAAGAGCAGGAGTCAATGGTAAATGCAATGTATTTAAATAACTACTCATGCCTTGAAGTCTAACAAAACATGTATGAATTTTTCCTGGATATACTTGAGAACAACAAACAAAAACGTCCTTGGCTAACCTTAAAATCCTGCATTGTCTGTTTTGATCCTAAATGTCCACTTGCTTATTGCTTATTGTAATTACATCTTTAATTCCTTCTGATGCCAATAAGAGATTGCAGTGTTCTAACTCAGATTACACTAATTCTTTGAAATAACAAAAGAGATATGTTTTGTGCAATGGTGGTAGTGACTGTGTGGCTGACAGTTACAGTTTCAGAAATCCTAAATACAATAAGGCATACTGGATTATCCATCACTTGTTATTATTAATATTTCTTTTGCTCAGTAGACTCTCACAAATATCAGGCCATAAATGACTTTGTCTAAATTACAGATCAAAGTGTGGGTTAGGATCAGACTGTTAATTGCAAATGGTTGATGTACTGTTGGTTGAAGATAAGAGAAACAAGTTTGTGATTTTATCATCAATAAAATATTTTTTAAAAACCCATTAAAGATGGCATGAGGCAGTTTTACACTATGAAGGAAGTGATTAGTGGCATTACAATTAATTAAATAACTAAATAATAAAGGAAAGCAGACAATTCTCCCTCCATTATTCTTACCTCCGGTATTATTATTTTAATGGGAAAAAGTCTAGTTTTGACAGAAAGCGTGTAGTGGATCGAGGTATTAAACCCAATATTGAACACTTTCAGAGTTCACTGGGCCTTGCATTTAATATTGGTCTGTCTTACAGAAAAAGACAAGCTCCAATTCTTCTGTGACAGAATAACTCCAGTGAATTGCACAATGGCCATGTTTCATCCCAAAAGGGTTTAGTGGATCTGTCATAAACTTCGCTGGCAATAGCCATCTGAGACAGCAAGGAATAAAAACGTTCCTGGAGATGTTTAAACTGACAGGTCCCAAGAACTGATAGGGGGATTACAAATAGGTAAGAGGCTGAAAAAATAAATGAATATCTCTATGTATTACCGTTTCTTGAGTATTGTCAAGTACATGTAGAAAAAATGTAGTCTAGCAGACAAATGTTTCTGCAAAAGTTCAGAACATGCCTTACCTTTGGAATGAAAATGCCAGCTGCAGTGAGTAGCATGCTTCTTCTTTTCTTCAGTGAATATTAAAGTCATGTTGTTTTTTTTTTCTTAGAGATGTAAGCTTTCTGGACATATCTCAGTCTGAAAAGTTTTCAACAGCTCCCTAATAACATAAAATCTGGAGAAGACCCGTAGAAAACCACTTCAAGCTAAAACTCTATATTCAAATAAAATGTACCGGATCATATCCAGATAAATCCAGGAAAGGTCAATGAGATGGTATAGATAAAGTTAACACAAGACACTACTAAATTTAGAGAGAAGACCAAAAAGGCTCAGTAAAAGTAAATTTAGAACAGAAGGTAGAAGCACATTTTTACATAGAGAGTATATGCATGCACACAATAGCCACCAGGTGAAGTAATAGGTTCTAAAACACTGTGACCATTTAAAAAACAACTAGATTCTGTGCTTTTAAATTAGTTCTTCCAGTAGGAAAGAATAGTGTGCTAACAAGGGATGAGCCTTGATTGGGTGAATGACCCTTTCTCATTCCCAAATTGCTGTTATGTTCTTAGGATAATAGTCCATTATAAAGGTTTGGAGGAGAATCAAAATTAATAAAACAGTTTCCTTTAAACAGACTTGAGTACAGTTGAGTTAAAAATGAACTGCTGTACAACAGCAGGCATAAAGATTTAAGACGATCCATCATTTATAACGTTGCCTAGACTCATTCTTGAAAGATGAAAGAGGAATGTGTCTACTCGTTTAATTACACATCAAAGGAGCAACCACAGTAATCTTAGAAATATTTTATATGTTGATCCAAGACTTAATGATCCCATTCCTGCACACCAACAGGATCTTAGCATGCCTTCTGTTTTCTCAAGCCAGGAAAACAAACAAAAACATTTTGCTTTATAAATCGAATACTGAAGATACAGTAATAGTATTAAAGGGATATTGCAAGACAAATTATTCATGAGCCATACATATTAGTATTCTGGGCATTATGCACATTGTACTTAGAGCGATGCAATGGAAGGAAGGAAAAATCTTCCACTCAAGAAGATAAAACTCTGTTTTGTTTTAAAATGAGGTGGAAAAATGCATGTTGGATCTTAGGAACTTGGCAATTAGACAATATCAGTGTGTAAGGAAGGAGATGACAAGTTTTGTCTCTTGTGAATTTAGATGTTGTTTCATGCTTGGTGCACCGTATGTACCTAAAAAGTATTACCAAATAATGTATCCAAAGCTGGCACATTTTTTAAATTGTGAAACTACTTGCAAGTAGAAAATGAGCTGAAAGTGCTAGCAGTTTGGAGCATCATTGCTTCTCTCCTGCCAGTGCCACCATTATTAATGTTAATCAAACATGATTGATGGCTTTAGAAAATGCTGTGAAGTCTGTAAATTAGTTTTTACAATATATGATAAAAAAGATGAAAAAAACCAACCACCAACATCTGCCAGCATAATTGCTAGTTTGACATTTAAATGATACAGAAAGAACTATCACATTGGAACAACAGTGTTTGATATGGGTGACGTGTTTTAGAAACAAACTGCAACTTTGCTTGTGGTAAAAAAAAAAAAAAAAAAAAAAAAAAAAAAAAAGCATGTAATATGATTGTGAGCTTGTTCATACATCTATATACGAGCTGAAACACCTGCAGCTTCCTATAGCCTCAAATCATATTGATAAGAACCGGGCAGCGTGTGGCAAGCATGCAAGCTACTAGCAATCCATAGCAGAACGGGCTTGCCAGGGGCACCCAGAACATGCATTGATGTGTAGACATCCAGACACCCTAGTGAGATGAACAGCATTGGAAGACACTTCTGAGTAACTTTTAATTTCAAACTTAATTATGGAATATAGAAGCGAAAGCTGTGATTGCTAATAATGTATAGATTGACATATTTCTCAAATAAATCATGATACTTTCAAATAGCGTGTGATTAGATAACCCATCAAAGCACTGAATAGGTTTAGCAGGTTTAATTTGGAGGGTGAAATAAACATTATTCATATATATATATATATATATATATATATATATATATATATATATATATATATATATATATATATATACTTGTGAGATTCGGTTCTCTTAGAATGGGGCTGAATGTTAATGCGAGAACACTTGGTAAATGACTCATCGAGACCTAGGTATCAACGCCTATCAGAAGGTTCAGCACACATATTGTATGTAGACCTTGTGTCTGTGCCAATGTTTGTATGGAAACAAAAGATAACAGCCCTATTGTGTGTAATAGTTTGAAAGCAGTAATGAGCTGCATTGCTCTTCTAGAGGTTAGAAAAGAGCTTAATTCTACCTGAAATGACGAATGTCTCTGGAGTACTTCATGAATAATAGGAATACTGTTTTTAAATGCACGTTGTGAAAACCATACTCTCTCTTAATCTAATGTGCGCATTTTAAATTGCAGTGAAACAAGATGCTGATACATATACAATGATTATTAATATTGTATGGTAAATGTGTATATGAGTGTATGTGTATATGTTGTTTGTAGATTGTAACTATATTTCCCTCTTTTGGGGAACAAGTAGACTTTTCAGGTAATTAAAACAGACATTAACAAATAGCTCATACACCATATACAATCCTACACCAGTTGAAGATGAAACAGCACATCAATCTGCAAGGGTCACATATGGTCCAATCTCTGCTTGCTTAAAAGTGTTGCTCAGCAACCAAAGCGAATTGGGTAACACTTTACATAAGACTTATGCATAGTTACAATGTACTTCTTTTTGCATGATATTATGTAAGTTGGGGTTAGGGTTAAAGTCAGGGCTGGGGCCAGGATTAGGGTTGGCACATTACGTACACTGTAACTATGCAAATATAACACATAATTACAATGTTATTATGCATAGTTACAATGTTACTAATGTGTAAATCATTTTGCACAATATATGTAAGTACACAATTGTATCAAAAAACAGTTAGGGTTAGGGTTACAGTTGCAGTTATATATATGTGTGTGTGTGTGTGTGTGTGTGTGTGTGTGTGTGTGTGTGTGTGTAACCTTGATCCTTGCTTGTTGAAAGATTTGTTTAGTTCAACTGGTATTTCTAAAATAATCATTATCTACTCGACAACTGATTACCACGCCTGGGGCACTGCACATACAGTATTTGTTTACAATAAACCATACAATATTGATGTACCTTTGCATTTCCTTTAGGAAGTGTTTTTCAGAAGAAGCTAAAAATACAAACAAATGCATACCGATAAATACAGCAGGTAAGAGACAAGGTAAGTTGCCAAGACTGTTGTTGATATTGAGAGGCTTTTTGTGATTATAAACTGTTACATTGTGATTATAAACTGTTACACTGTGCTTATCATCCTTTTTCACCCACCCTAACCTGCAATTGCTTCTGAATATATCAGCGATCAGCTGCCATGAGTTTAGAGCTTGCTAATGAGGCTTCCTGATGAGTGCAGGAGAATTCAGAGGATTACAAGCAACATAATGCTGAGCAACTCACTATACCATTTTTTGTTTCTTTTTTTCTTAATCAGCATAAGGAAATAACTAAGCTGGGAACTTAGTAAATCATTAGAAAACAGGCCTACTTCCAAAGTCCTACATTTATGTGATATTATTTTTGGATTTAGATAGGCAAACCTTTGGGGGAGGCTAGTATGTTAGTTCCACAAGGACATACATACATTCTTACATATATACGTGCATACATACAAATCTAAATATAGTCCGCTGTACTACTGTTGATGCTTTCACAGCTATATGGATTTTTTTTTTTTATAGAATTTTGGTTGTTGTTGTTTTGTTTTAACTAGAGACAGGACAAAGCCCTTGTCAATGAGAATCAATCAACCATTCAATCTATCAGCTCTAATTAACCAGGCTATTTATTGGACTGTATCGCTAACTTCCTATCCTGCACTTTAATTACCTGCCAGAGAGCTTGCTTACCTATGCTGTTTGCAATGATTATTCTTGCTTTATAGACATTATCTCTTGTGATGTTCTAATTCCCATTCACAGACCCCGCCTTTTCCCCCATTTAGTCTACAGTTGCCGAAATAAATATAACACCTTCAATACCCATTCCCCAGTCACAATAACAAGTGATTTTAATTCTGTAGTCTGGACCGGGGAGGTAAAGCCAAGGTACAGTACTATATCAAATAGTAATAGCTTCAAAACCTCAGGATCTAATCCTGGTTCCTGGGACTCCAATTATCACTGCTGATAATGAGCCAATGCTTGTTACAGTCCCCAGACACCAATGAAATCCCAGCACAAAAACAAGAGCTTGTGACCTTCTGAGACTCAACCAGGAGATCTGCACACTCAGCTAGGCTGTGCTGCATCAGTTAGGTTATTAGTGCTGAAAAAAAGGGTTAAGAGAAAATAATAATAGCGGCACCATTTTTTTCAGCTAACACCTCATCAAACAACAAAAATAATATAGAAGGTTTCTTGTGACTAAATTGTCGTTGCTGCTTTTTTTTCCTTGCAAGAATAAAATGGGGGGGGGGGGTATCTTTATAAAACGTAGGCCAACCACACATTACCTTTCGAATCTGCATTTTAAACAGGTGTCAAAGGTTTGGCTAATGAAATATGTGATATGTGTCTTGGTACTATGTAATACATTGAAATAAAGAGGCTGCAAACAAACCAATTCTGAATATAGTAACAGAAAGCACTGTATATAAGTGAAAAATTGTATTTTTCTTGTAATACGTTTTCCCATTTAAAGTATTTGCGATATGTCATAAGGGTACAAATAATACTGTAAAGCTACATTGACCAGTCTCACTTTCAAATGTTTTTTTTTTCTTTTAGCGGCTGTGAAACTTTTACATTTGAGGTACTTGTTTTAGCTGAATTAAAAATGTCTTGTCTTTCAGTCAGCCAAAAGGCAAAAGAGAAAGTCATCAAATGCATGCTTGAGTTACAATGTGCTAGAGGTGCTCACACATCAGCAGTTTGAAACATGCGCAAACTATCGACCCTTTGAAACTCTATACCACTGCCTGGAGAGCGCCACTTTGCTCAATCAGATATCCTCTGTGGTTTCCTATCTAAAAAATACATCAGCACAATACAACCAGGCTGCAATGAAATTAAGCAAATGTTGCCATTCTGAGTCACTTATCAGCACTCAAAATCAAGTTTAGACGTCTTCTTAGACCTTATTAATAAACCAAACCGAACCTGATGATGATCAATAAGATGATAAGAATCAAATTAAGCTTTTCTACCAATGTATGTAAACAGCAGATCGTGAAGGACTCTGTGGAAATCAATATCACTTTTTTACATAAGCCATTATAAACAGATCCCTTTACCTTAGTTCGGTTTAATTTATTCAATTAAAACAGCTATGCACATTTTTTTTTTTTCTCATAGCGGCGTAGAACGATTTGTCTTCATTTTCAATACCACTATAATTTGTATTTGCATTTGGAATACCAAATGTATTGTTAATGAATACAAAAATTATTAAAGTAGATTAAGGCCTTTCTGTTTGCGGGCAGTAGAGAAGAAAGTTTCATTAGCACAGATCTACTGCAAACATTGATTATGCAGAAGCAACTCGACACTTAAGAAGAACTATATGATGATATACCTTTATATTTACTTTTGCTACACGGTGCACAGGGTCAAGATACCCCACAGGGTAAATGCCTGAAAAATTAGGGTAAATCATTGGGGTCATGGTTTGTAAATGTTTCTATATAATCACGATCAAGCTTTAATGGACCTAACAGTGGATAATCTTAATGCCTCCACATTCAAATGTGTAAACCTTATTCCCTTGTATTTTATTGTATGTTAATAAGGAGGTCAGTAAATCAGTCTGCTGGGGAAAACACCAGCAAGATTAACCAAGAGCAGGGGTACTAAGACCGGCCACCATTTGGACCACTAAAATTGACCATGACATGAGAGCAAGTTACTTTTCCTTTTAAAAAGCAACCATGGGATGAGACCGTGGAAATGAGACACATCTGTTTTTTAAATGTTCTCGAGGGACTCCTTTGAGGTTGGTTCATGACCACCCTCTGGTGTGATGTTTGGGTCAGATCAGGACCAATTTCTTATTAAATATTTCTAACAAATGCAAAGTGTGTGCGAAATGATGGCCAAAGGTCAATTTAGTTGAACTTGGAACCTCATTGGATAACAATAAGCAGAATCTTAAATACTATTTGTCCCAATAAGCAATGAACAAACCTTAAAATAAAAATAAATTATATAAAGCATTTTTATTTTAAGGTTGTGAATTCACGCCGTGTTTTTTCACCTGCATGTGTTATAATATTCATATGCTGGCTTTCTACATACTGTAAGTACAGAAAGACAAGGTGCTATGAAGTAACAGATGCCAGAAAACAACACTCAGTAACTATGACAGTAAACGGCAGTTATATTATTTTTGTCATATCTCCCAAAGGATTCACACTGCTTTGGAACACTGAACAGGAAAACATGACAAATAGCCCTGTTTACCTTCTGCAATCTATCAGTTTTATTGCTACCTTCATTTCCTCCAAGGTGTCAAAAAAATGAAGCCACCCTGAAGACTGTGCCCATTAAAAATATTAATTTGGCTGCCAGAAAGTTTTCAGTGGAGACTTGCCATCCAAACACTGCCCATCTGGAAAGACTGCTCTGAAGAAATAATGAAGAAATACACCAGATTTCCTCTGAATGCTTGGGGCAGAATCAGCCTTAAGAATCTTAGATCAGAGCTACAATCAGACACACAAAGGAAACAGGATAGGGCCTACTTTTGGTACAATCGTTTTACAAACATGAACGGTATTTGCCAGATAGCTCAAGGGGATTAACCCCTCACTTAGTGTCACTTAAACTAAACTATACAACTAGTTAAGTACCTTTTAACATCCCAATATACCTAACTTGCGAAACATGCTGTAATAAATGTTGGAAAAGAATGTGGTACAACAGTTCTCATATTGAGTTTAGCAACAGAATGAAAGCCTAACTAAGAAGGAAAGGCTATGCAAGCTAAGACAAGACATTCAGCCAATCCGCTCGCACAGCATGGTGGTGACCAATCAGAATGCAATATTTTTTTTCCAGGCACATGCATTAAACCAATCCTATTCATGCTACACGTCACAAGGCACCCTCCTTAGGCTTTGCAAAATTTGAAAACGCCGCTCAGCCATTACTCTCGATACACCTCCTGCCATACTACCTCTTTAAATTGGGCAATATGTTATCCTACTGACTTGGAGCCCTGCAAGTGGTGGGTATGGTAAGACATCAGGAGAGTACACATTATTATAGTTATACAATGAAGGTGTTTAATGAGACGAGGCTTGGATTTACACTGCTCCACGGGAAAATGTGATTTTATTTTTCAATAAAACTGGGAAATATCACAGGTCATGGAGCTGCTTTGTATTATTTATCCACCTCTGACTGTGAAATAAAATGTTCTCTCCGTGTACAGTGTTAAATAATGTAGTGAATTGGGTGTACAATTTATTTAAATATAAATTAGCCTCTAGTTGCCCACTCAGGGACGTCAAAATGTAAGAAATGAGACCTACCATATTTAAGTTCTGGATCATGTAGAACTATTGGTTAGAGATATGTGTGAATAGCATACAGTTCATTGATTTAATGTCAAAAGATTACAACGACCATAACATTATTAGCATACTAATTAATATTAGTAATATACTAATATTAATTATGGCTGATCACACAAACTGTCTACTTTGCATTAGTATTTCAATACTCGTTTCTCATAGTAATTGATCATGTTTCATATTAAAATGCACAGGAATTAATTCAACTTCCCATTTAGAACTGAATCTAACATTCCAGTATCTAATTTAGCAAACTAGTTTTACCATGTTAATTTATTTAGTTTAGACATGATCTACCAAACTAATAATATGTAATAAACCTCAATTGATTATATATTCAAATTAACTGGAGCAATGATCAAATTCTTTGCATTTACAAGGCAACTCCTTTAAGTTGCATATTTCAACAAACAAAATACATTTCTTACACACTTTAAAGCAATAAGTTATATTCTATTCCAAGAACAATTTATTCACTAACTTGATACATTTGCTACATTTAATTTCTCAAGTCATAAAGTATTTAATATGTTCTATCAGCTTGTTGATTTCCAATTCTTGCAGCATTATTTTTGTTGTCGGCAGTTTTCCAACTGGAAATAGTTCCGTTGATCAGACTGAACTCAGTTCAGATAATGCGTTGCAATTGGAAAGTGTAGTTTGTAGAAGTGTTCTCGTTGAAATTCTTCTGTACGGCTGCTGGCTGTGCTTCTATCTGTTTTGTAGAGTATGTGGAAACCAAGACTTGTTTTCAGATCAAGGCAGTGTCCCGTTTACTGTTTCAGTCTCTCATACGGCAAAGAGCTAGGGCTCTCTTCAAAACTGATTTCAGCCTTCTCAGAACAATGATTTTAGCCATTCTTCAGACGAAGACTTCAGAAACTTTCTTCAGAGCAGTTTAGCTTTCATTTAATTTGAAACCTCACCAGTTCTCCTCAGAAGCACTTCTGATTGTCAAAGTTCAGAGACTTGTTTTTAAGTGTGAAACGTTAGGCCTCATGTCAGGAGCATTCTTTCTCTTGCCTGGAGCGCTGTTCCTTGTGTGGCGCACACTTCCAGTGTGGGTAGCGCTCCATTTCTCCTACGGGAAACCTGTTTCTCCTGTGGAGAGCTTGCTTAGTGTGGGAAGCGCATCGTATGGGAAGCACACCTTTGAAAGTCACGCGGCTGCTTTTGTGATTCTCACTTCCACCCGGTGATTGGTCAGTTTGTTTATTTTGGGCTGTGCCTGAGTCCACGTGGGGTGTTTCCAATTGGTTGTTCTCATTCCGAGATGGCCCATTGTTCTCAATTGGTCCGCTGTTTCGCCCCCTGTCGGCTGGATTTATGAGATGGACTGTTTTCTGTCCGAGGTGTCAAAGCACCCAAAACTGTTTGGCTTGCCTTGTGCAAGATACTGCCAGCTCCAAATGATTCATTCAGCGATAGGGGAAGATCAAACACTTGTCCAGCAGTTAGGGAAAGTCATAGAGCGTTCAGGCCCCCAGTGTTCGAAGACATGGGTCAAAACACACCAGCATCTACACAATCTATACTTAAGAATGGCTTTCAACAGAAAGGAAGGCCTGGGGCTGCTTGCAGCTCCTCATTTAACTTCTCTTTAAGGAGAGAACATTGAGATGAGAAGCTACTTCATTGCATCCCACAGGCTTGCATGCAGCACACGTGGTTGTAATAACCAGATCGGTCTTGTTATTATGCATAGTTACAATGTACAAATCTTTTTGCACAATATAACCCTAACCCTAACCCCAACTGTGTAATTAGAGACACAATGTAAAATGTTACCGAATAATGTACCCAAAGCTGGAGCATAAAATCAAATGCATGTGAACTCTATAACATGCACAGTAACAATGCACGCTAAATGTGTTAGATGGTTCAAACTGACAGGATCTCGTTTTAATTCCTTGGCTTTATCTAACAATAGCTGACAATAATCCACAGCAGTTAGGAGTCTAAGGAGCTCAGTGTTTGACCTCTCACATTGGTAGCTGGGTGATCCTGCATGCTGTTTCGTGAACACTGTACGCAAGGGGAAGCCCTTGAGGAATTCAGAGTGGCTTGTCAGCACAATATGATAAAGTGAGGCTAACGCCAGCAGTTGGGGTTGCTTATCAGCCGTTTGTATTCAGTTTGCCTGCTTAAATGGTAGAAGCTCACTCTGAAAAAGGTGGTATTTATACTTAAATGCATTCATGGAAAATGAGGTTTTGCACTTCACGATAAGGAATCAGATGGGTATAGGATCAAATCTGCTACCAATCCAAAGGAATCAATATTTTTCATTAAGAATTTGAGAGAGAAGACCATTACTGTGAAAATCTGTTTAGCCTGACACCTTGATGAAGTTATTTACTTCAAGAGCTGTGGTCTCTTGAAAGGCATTGAGGACTGCAGAAAAATAAACACACCAGCTATTGGATGAAAATGATGGCACTGCCGCACTGCGTAACCATAAAGCAATCATTGTGGCACAAAAAAAGCTAAAATACAGGGAACTATCTAAATCATGCAGTGTGCAACTCTATCACTGAGTCACTGTAGCTTATTTCACAAGAGAAAATAGCGAGGGAGAATGTGCTGTTACCAGTGGCTGCCCACTGGGTTTTTTTTCTGAATGGTGCCAGCAGGTGCGTTTGTCTCTTTAATTGTCCTGTTCTGTACCCCGGTGTGAATGACATTTCATCTCTTCTGGGCAGCCCCCAGAGTCTTGCTGGATGCTCTCTGTAGTTTATGATAAACATACTCTGGCACACAGAGCTTTTAAAAGGTCCAGCTGCAAAGGTTTTATCTCTAGACTGGAATTCCCTGCTTGTAGCCTGAATGTAAATGAATGTCTTCATGCACTGCTGTAAACTTTATTGACAGATTACACTGTATAATGAAGCTACAGTTTAGCTGTGCTTTTATGCATGATGGTATAAAAAAAGTTATGTAATACAACATAGCTGTAAAGCAAAACTATGTTCAAAACTTAATGATGTGCAACTATTTTATATAAACTTTGCTATCAGCATTTGAATAATCCTGGAACAATATTCCTATGCATATTTAAAGCACCTGGGTCTAATCAGCTGGGATACGTAGACTGGCATATAACGCTCACAAAATATCTGTCTCTCTTCAAAATGAAAGTAGAACCATGAAAGCATTTTTAATTGGAGTGTAAAAATATAAAATGATAAAATATTTACAGTCTGAACCAAGTCATCATGGACTCGTCTTTCCTTTTTTTTTAAGACTAGCAGCAGCACATTAAATAGATGTTTTATTAATGAGCATTTAATACCAGAGCTGACAGAATCTGCTTGATTAACTTCAGAGTTCCAAAAATTCCATTTAGCCACATTCCTGTTAAATGACTGGGGTTTTTGAGTCTTATATTTCAACCCATGATCAATTTATTTAGGCTATCCATCTATGAGATCTGAATCACTGCACCAACGCAACAGAAGCACCAATGAAACAGAATGGACGACCACACAATCACAAGCTAGTGCCTTAACCACTATGCAAAAGAGCCAGTGTCTTCTGCATTTGTCTAAAGGGATCAGAATCCATAACAGCATCACATCTCATAATGCTGCCTGTTACAAGAGCTGTATTTCAAATGCATGATAGTGTTCCTGATTTGAAAATTTGTATCTTAGGCTGATCTGTCCACCTGTCTGGTTGACCCTAATGACATATTACCAATGACAACAGAAATATTATAGGAGGACCTGTTGGGCACATAAAATAATATATATATATAATATATATATATATATATATATATATATATATATATATATATATATATATATATATATATATATATATATCTATATATATATATATATAATATATACAATCAGCAAATATAACAGTGTTATGAACTCAGTCGGCATATTAAAATCTCAGGCCTGACCAGTAAGTATTATTATTGCTGGAATCCAATTTTCAACACTGCAGCTCCAGACTTTGAGGGATTAGAGTATAGTATTGCAAGTTTGAAAGCTGTGTATACAGAGGGATTACTTGCACTTTTTGATCTTATCTCCCTTGTATTTCTTCCCTAGATCATCAGGAGTTTTTATTTATTTTTTTGCCCGTTGACCCATTACTGTGTGTTAATGGTAGGGGATTTCTTTGATGGTTTTTATCCTGGAGCAGAGCCCTTTGAAGGATTGATCTGTTTTGACCAAAGCTGTTACTCCTGCACCCTCCTGAAGTCATCCCTTTGCCATTCTGATCTTCAGAGCAACTTTGATCAAATGTGTTTTCTCTCAGAAAAGATTTGATTAGAATGTGTTCAACTAGGGAAATTTAACTGTATATAACTGAGGCTTCAAAACAAACTCCCCTTAGTTTTTTCCCTTTATGAAAGATTCCTGCAGTGCACAGCCACTTTAAGCATGGTAATTGTAAAAGCAGAACAGAAGCATGTTAAAGCAGAACAGAAGCATGTGAAGCAGAACACAAGCATGTTAAAGCAGAACAGAAGCATGTTAAAGCAGAACACAAGCATGTTAAAGCAGAACAGAAGCATGTTAAAGCAGAACACAAGCATGTTAAAGCAGAACAGAAGCATGTAAAAGCAGAACAGAAGCATGTTAAAGCAGAACAGAAGCATGTGAAGCAGAACAGAAGCATGTAAAAGCAGAACACAAGCATGTGAAGCAGAACAGAAGCATGTGAAGCAGAACCCTCCTATTATGTTTTAGGTCTATTTGATCCGACTCTAGTTTCCAATTAGCTTAAATGCTATTTTTGATATAATATTTTATGACTTTTCATAAGTTGGGGTTATGAACTTATACACAGTAAACAGAACCTTTGAGATTTTTATTTTTTTATAGAACAGGTCATGTGTATAAATAAGATGTTTCGGGTCACTGTGACCCGTGGCATTTATCTATGTAGATGCGTGGGTGTTTGATTGCCGGATTGCCGTGCAGGCATAATTCATGATATAAAGTGGGTTATGATATAAACCTGATTTCACGTATGCTCATGACAGCCCATTATGAGTGTGAAAGAAAACTAATGTGAATTAAAGAGCAGTGTTTTAATATTGTACTTTGTCGCTCCTTACATTTAAACAAATGCATATAGTTTAGTAGACGTTTTGTATCATTAATTGGAATGAAACAGTTTGTGTCAATATCTAAAAAAGTATGAATTGTCGACTGATGAAAGCTATCAAGGCTATGTTAAAGAAGAAAAATTTTGTGACTGGTGTTTTGTGTGTATATATATATATATTCAAAGAGAGAGGGAGAGAGAACAACTGGTAAACTTATGAGCAGCTGAATAGATGTTTGATCAGCAACTATAATAAGTAGCGATTGACATAAGACTATAATACCTGCAGCATTACAGAGAATAATGAGCCAGGGTTTCAGATTAGGTTTGGTCCGAACAAAGATGACCAGGAGCGATTGCCTTCAGAGCAATCAAGGGCTTGAAGACGTGACTGTTGAGGATAGCCTCACAGGACCCAATTATCAAAACCCCCAAGAGCAGAGACACTCCCTACTAATCTGCTTTTTATAGTCATTTCCAATGAGATTGTTCTAATATAATGTTCACCTATCTCAAGGCCTGCTCTCCTCTTATGTACTGCATATCTGTGACTTGCTTCAGGTGGTAGAATGCCTGTGATCTATGGCAAATTTTTTTTTTTTTTTCTGGTTTGTAGTAAGTCACATTAAAAAGCAAACCAAATCATAAAACCAAACATTTCAGCTCATTAAAAGAGGATAATTCTCATGCTTTTTTTTTGCTCCAGCAATGCTACTTTAGATTCCAAAGCAGCTTTCAAACTTTTGTAAGATACCTGGAGATTTGAGATTTGACTAGAATGTGCACAGCCAGGGAAATTCAATGGTATATAACTGAGCTTTTCCAAAAAAAGTTTGATCCAAAAAAGGGCTATCGATTCCTAAAAAAGACTTTCCAAATAAGACTTCCTTTCTCACACACAATGCATTAGTAATACTATACTGGGCTTTTCCACTTCCTCTTTATAATTTCTGTTGAAAATGGTCCTTCATTTTATTGTAATTTATAGTAAATATTGCAGTTTAAGGGGCATGCAATACATAATGTAATTTAAGAGGAAAGGGCAAAAACAAAACAGATACAGTTATGTCTTATCATTAATGTGCATTTAGGCTGTGTGGTCCAGTGGTTAAAGAAACAGGCTTGTACCCAGGAGGTCCCCAGTTCAGCCACTGACTCGTTGTGTGACCCCAAGCAAGTCACCGTACCTCCTTGTAAGTATCTAACAAGTAAACCTGAGCAATGACAAGAGATATCATCAGATTACACCACAGGCAGCCCAGACAGCAGAAAGGGAACCCTGATAAGCTGCTGCAGGAGGCAATTTAACATGAAATGTTGCTGTCAGGTGAACTTATCATCTGGCAGATGGCTCTGATGTTTCTTTGTTTGTTAAGAGCATGATCAAATACAACTCTTTTCACCTTCTCCGTCCCTTTATAATAATATGCAAAGAAGAAGATCTAGTGTCTTTTTCAGAATAGATTAGTTTCTCTCATTTAGTGTCTAAGTCTTGGTATACAGCTGCACTATTCAAATGCAGGTCCAGGTAAGATAACTCTGTGTAGCAGATATCCTTTGCAGGACTGCACCTGACATCAGGACACACAGTCCTGCATTGTGTTCAGTCCCACCAGCTTTCAAATCCTTCTGAAACATTAAAAGCATCAGTCTGTGCCTAACAATCTCCTAATGTGTCGGTGGTATTCAGCAACCCCAGGGGTTCTACAGTCATAGTCCTTTCAAGAACATCTGTAAAAAGAGACTTGCATGTTGATGAGTTAGGTGACTTAATGGGCCAATTGCAGAATTTTCAAACTGTCAAACATGCTTAACAAGAGGCTGTGTGGTCCAGCAGTTAAAGAAACAAGCTTGCAGGTCCCCAGTTCAAATCCCAGCTCAAATCCCAACAGAGCAAGTGGTGTTCCCTCTTTTGGGTGAGACATTGTTGTAAGTGACTCTGCAGCTGATGCATAGTTCGCACACCCTAGTTTCATATCTTGTAAAGCGCTTTATGATGGTGGTCCACTATGAAAGGTGCTATATAAAAATAAAGATTACACTATGTAACACAATTTTTGTTCCTGGGTAGTAAGTGTTATTTCTTAATTGCTTATGCCTCGAAAGTACAGAAAATGGCTATTATTCCCCACAAACTTTGCTTTTGTGACCAGGACAGTGATATTTCAAAATATCACTATTTCCAATGGGAAAATGGGCAAATGTGTATCTTTTCGTTCACATAAAGTCAGAAAAAAACAACATATGAATCCAAATTAACATGTATTTATACTAAAGTAATACAAAGATGACTACAAAAGATTTAGAAGTGAGTAGTTTTTTGAGATTTACAATTATACTGTATTTACAGTATAATTGTAAATCTCGAAAAACTACTCACTTCTAAATCTTTTGAATCTCGAAATAACACTTACTACCCAGGAACAGATTTTTTTTTTTTTTTTTTTTTTTTGTTACACAATGTTATTATATATAGTATATACATGGCATGATATAATTGAGGCAGGCTGCAATAGTGATTAATGCTTCTTCATTGCCTTTATTAATATGCTTCATGGGTAACATCTGTTATTAGTGAGTCAATACATTTCATTATAAACCGAAATGGAAGAGTGTCACTGATTGTGCTGGAAATGGACCAGTTTCAAGCTATCTGAAGTAAACATGCATATAGCAAACTACAAGATAGTATAGATACAAAGTAAATACTGCTATCCTTCCCTAGTCACCCAACTGGATAGCACAAGTTCACTAGCATGCACAACATGTTTAAAATAGAAATCACATATGTTTCTTCTGATGCCGCAGATGCTGAGCAAGTTTCTTGGTTCCTAGAGTAAAGTTGAGCGTTACACATTCTTATTGCCCTGCAGGCAGTCATTTACATGCCTTCTATTTGGCACCTTCAACTGACAGAGTGGGCTTTAACAACTGGGAAAAGATTGCACCATCAAGGGTAATCGGTTTTATTGCAGAGAGAAATGCTACCAAATAGTATTACAATCCCTATGTAGTTAGAACTGTAAAGATCCCAACTACCTAAAATAGAGAAAACCACAAGTTCTAATTTATGAGCTGTCCCAGCTGAGCAGCCCTGTGTCTTTATGAATTACTGTGTTAACTCCATAGACAGTTGTCTTAACTTCTACACTGCTAATGCCTACCTATACATTCATTCTCAAATGTAAGTCTTTGCAGAAAACTCTCATATATATATCTATATATATATAGTTATATATACTATATTATATATATATATATATATATAATATATATATAATATATGATATATTAGCAGTGGTGTGCCCACTTCAGCAGGTTTGATTTCCCTTCACATATAATGACTTGTGCATGGCAAGCACAAGGATGCAAGCCATTCCTTTTCCGAGGAGTCTGCTATCTCTCGTTGCAGACACTGGCTGTCAGTGAATAATATTTAAATTAGCAACTAAAATTAGATGAGTATGGAAATGGTCTCAGAGTGATTCAGAATCTAACTACGTTCAAAATGTTAAATGTTTTTCTCATTTGTTTCCACAGATTTAAATTTCATATTTATATATTGGACCCAAACCCTCCTTTCTCTGATTTTCTTTGCGCTTCTTGTGTTATTATTATTATTATTGGAGCTTCCCTGCTGTTTAAATACATACCGTATACAGTATGCATGTCATGTATTGATTGATTGACACTGGCGAGTCTTAGCGTTGCAGGGTATTTTTCACTACATTTTTATGCCATTTGGCTTCTTATTTTAATCCCTTTTCCAAATCCTCAAAAAGGCTTTAATTTAGTCTTGATTCTGATGGATAAATGTGCTGCAGCCAGCCATGGCATAGAGTGAAAGAATAAATTAGTTTTGAATACGAAGAAGACCATAGTTGGATCCTTACATCAATAATAGATGCTACAGAATCTCAGATAGCTCTAAAATGCCCCCTCCAGGCATGTATCATGGATGCAGTTTAGTGCTCAGCTGATCTGTTCCAGGGAGCATCATAGAGGATTACATGATCTTAAAAGCTGTAATGGTCGTCTGTTCAGTGATTGCTTCTAAAAAGCAAAGTATATTTTTGTATTTTTTTTTTTTTTTGTATTTTTTTTTTTTTTTTGCAATATAAAACCTGAAATGATCCTCTGAAGTCTTTCATGTTTTTTTTTTTACTATTATGAAGCGTGCAATTTACGTTTTACTGAATGCTTTCATCTATATTAGCCTATCAATAGACAAATAAAAATTGAGAAGAACTGACATCTCATTTCACACACAAGGAAGTACGACCACATTTTAACTAATTCGCTAAAAAGAGTATTGCCCTTTTTTTTTGTGGAAAGCAAACAATTTAGTAATAATAAACAAGTCTAAACTTCACTATATGTAGAGCCTGCAGCATATACAGTGTTTGAACCTATTCAAAGATGGGACAATCCTTATTTTGTTTATAGATTCATTACATGTCTGCCTGCAGATTTCACAAAGTGCCTGTTTGTGTAAGAAGAGGGGATGTAAGCATTAGGTCAATAATCGTTTCCCAACCACTGTCCAAAGCTCTTATTTGCCAAGTATATATTTATCGCCCTGTGTCAGCAGCTATGCTTAGTAATTAATGGGAGCTGTCCCTGTGATCAAATTAATATTAAAATAAGCAGGCTGGTTAGCATTGGAGATATTTAGGAGGGAGTAGTGTTTTGGGTGGCAAGGTAAATATCAAAGGAATGCACTTAATAGTATTTCCGTATTGTGTAAACAGACAGATGCCTTGTCTAAAAAGAAAGAACAGGCGAATACCACCTAGGTTTAGATTAATATAGGAGCACTGGATGTGCCAAAAGTTTATCAAATATAAAATAGGTGAAAATGTCATCTCGCGACATCAACCCACACACCGATTCAAGAGGACTGAAGTGGATTGCCTGTAGTCCAGTTATTGAACCCAGGAGAAGGTCAGCCTGAATGAGCTGCTGAGGTGTGGTGAGATGAATCCCCAGCCAAGATCAGCAGCTAGGAGTCTTCATTTAAGATTATTTTCATATTTGTATTCAAACTGGATTCAAAGTGGATACCAAAGGCATTATTTTGGCATTCAAAATGCAAGTCATGGAAGTTAATCATACAAATATGCTTGAATTAATGTATAGTATTTTATCTGCACAGTATTTTACTGATGAAATAAAAAGATCCCTTAAACCTCAAAAAATCTAACCTTTACAAAATTAATTCCAGCAAAAACAGCATCGCACTGCAGCTGAATCATCAATTACATTTCAGTAGCGCCACAGTCTCAAATCCACACATCTAAAGAAGTACATTTCATGGAAATGATGAACTGTAACCTGAATTCTTATTTGTAACACTGAGACACAATACCCAGACAGAGAACATTAAACCTCAAAGCAATTTAAAGTACTCTTTCATTCCTAATAGTGCATTGATCAATCCCATTTCAGATGTGCTAGAGCAATGATGTCTTGCCAGCACTAGATGCAGTTGCCCATATTTTGACATAAAGAATTAAGATCTGCTGAATATGAAAAATGGACATCAGCAAAAATGTGAGTGACATAATATAGCTTAGGCAAAACCATTGTTTTAACCTTCCCTTACATTGTAGCACTTTGTAAACTATCCTAGGAATACACAGTTAGCAGTTAGCAAACAATTATGCTGACAGCTTTATGAGAGCGTCAGGGTGTCCAGAAGCAGGTAAGTGGGCCAATCAAAGTTGCAGCAGTTTTTATTTTTAAAGCCTGAATGCAATGTTTTGTTCCCAAAATAACAAAGCTCAACTCAAGCAAAGTTTTTTTAAATGCAGCAAAACAGATCATTCAGCTGAAGAACTACAGCACTTCCTCTCTCTAGCAGTCACTCGCTCAGCGTAGTCATGACAGTCAAGTCTTACAGCCAAAATCAGATTAAACCAAAGAGGAGCAATTTCAGGCCTCTCCATTAACCTGGTGCGTTCCCCTTACAGCACTGCAAACAACTGCACTTAAAATGGAAACAAAAAAAGCTAATAGGATGTAAGTTGTATACCCCCCCCTTGAGTGACATCATAGGTCTAGCTGCCAATAGCACTCATTTTTTAGCAGCCAATAGGGCTCCTCCAATGACCATTCAATGAACACCCCCAGCCAAGCCTTGTACTGTATAGATGAAAACTAGTGCCCAAATATTGATTAGCCATGTAATCCAAATGGGACAACTCCCCCAGGATCCCTACAATATAAAATCCTTTCTAATTTACACCAGCAAACGTCATTGGTCTCAAAGCTTGGTGTGGTTGACATTGAGGTTTAGCAGGGTTGAACATACTGCATGCAGACTCAGACACTGCATTAACACCTTTACCAAGTGAGAAGGTGTTTCAGAAGGTATTCTTACACAACATTGAATTATTTATGATTGTTGCCAGGAATAGGTTGTGACGGTACTTCCTCACCTAAGGTATACAATGAAATACCGTAAACATGCACCACAAGGTCAAATGATTTGGCATCAGTTGTAACAAGGCAGGGATTGCAAGGGAATTGGCTCAGTGCCTAATGAGCGTAATGAGTTTCTGTAGCCAGGGTCAGATTAATCAGGGCTTGTGTTAAAGAGGGGAAGGAAAGTGTGTGGAGCTCTGCTGCTGCAGGACTGTGATAGCTTTCTAGCCCTAACTGTAAATAAGGCATCATTTCATAGCCCAGGCTCTTGGGTATGATGGAATCTTCCCGGCTTGCTGTCTATTGCACAATAACAATTGTGGTTGGGATGAGGTGTGAAGTCGGTGTTGTATCTAAACGTTTTTCAAACACATAACTGTCCTCAATAAATAATTGACTTCCCTCCCTGCTGTCAATAAACTGAGAGATTTCGTCTGAAAGCAGTATATATAATTACCAGAGCTATCAGGGCTTCTCCACTCACTCTGGTTATTTTGCCATTTTATGGCATGGATGCCATTATTACAAGCTTAGCTTCTTGACTGTTTCAATCTAGCATGCCACTGAATCCGTATCACAACCGTAGCCCTTCAATTGGGTAATGGCAAACTTCTCATTTCACAAGCTCATATTTCCTCTTGTTTTAAAGATTTTAAGTGCTTTCTTTTGGCAATAAAAAAAGTGATGGAGAGTGTTTCTTCTTGATTTTTACACAATCTCAGTCCGGCACAACATACTTGATTCCTTCACGATCTCTGCCTGGCACAACAGGGTATTGGCTGAACAATCACTCCCTTAGTTTCTGTACCTAAGAATTTTTGACTGAACATGGACAAGGTATGTTAACTTCGTATGAGTTGAAGACATTTGTGAAAAAAGGTCATTCACAGAAAATACATTATAAATTGAACTTATTTTTCAAACCAAATATAGCAGGATTTTGTGTGTGTGTGTGTGTGTGTGTGTGTGTGTGTGTGTGTGTGTGTGTGTCAGTCATTTTTTTTGTTCTGTTTTTGTCTTTAGAAAAAACATGCGGTGCTGTCAGCATGTTTCCAAGGGTTTTCGGGATACTGCATCTGTTCCATGGTTCCAGGATGGATGGACACACTTGGTTAGTCACAGCTCCTGTGCTTTATCTGAGAGAAGACAATCTGAACACTCAATTCCCTCCTGTCTTCCTAACAGCTCTGACAAGATTAAACTCTGTCACACTCTCCAATGTGCTTGGCTCAAATCTGGCCTCCATGTGTCACAACCAGGAACTCACATTTTGTTTTACCCTACAGATAATTCTAAAGAACACTGCTAAAGTTTTCTTCACAAATTCTAAACCTTCATACAACCCCAAATTAGGGCAAGCATCTTCATTTGACAAGAAGGGCACCCAAAATGTTCCAGTGATGTCAGTGCAAGTGAACGTTTTACTCTCAAGTGTTTGCTGGATACCTGAATGAATACCTCACCTAAACATAATGCTTTTCTAATTCAGTCTGTTCTGTTATAATTAATAAGGCACTTCTTTGAAGGCAGGACTAACAGTTAATACAGAATGCTAAAGTTTGACAAAGTTAACTTGTTTTTTGTTTTTTACACAATTTAACACAACTATAATTCATCTTCTTTTGCTGCCATTGGACAAACTGCCCACTGTGAGCCACTCAAAATGACTGCACATTTAGGATTTCAGAGCATCTTTTATGAATTCGATCCTTTTTTTAGTGATATATTTTCATGTTGTCAGGAAGCAACCCATAATAACCAATTTAAACAACCTGTGAGTCACCCTTCAGTTTCCACCACTGACAGCTGACCAAAACAAACCCCTTTTCCTTCTCCTCCCCCTCCTCCTCCCTTCCTCCTCCTCTTCTCCCTCATCCTCCTCCCACTCCTCCTCCTCCTCCTTTTCTCCCTCATCCTCCTCCCACTCCTCCTCCTCCTCCTCTTCTCCCTCATCCTCCTCCCACTCCTCCACCTCCTCCTCTTCTCCCTCATCCTCCTCCCACTCCTCTTCCACACCTCCTCCTCCTCCCTCATCCTCCTCCCACTCCTCCACCTCCTCCTCTTCTCCCTCATCCTCCTCCCACTCCTCCTCCTCCTCCTCTTCTCCCTCATCCTCCTCCCACTCCTCCTCCTCCTCCTCTTCTCCCTCATCCTCCTCCCACTCCTCCTCCTCCTCCTACTCCTCTTCTCCCTCATCCTCCTCCCACTCCTCCTCCTCCTCCTCTTCTCCCTCATCCTCCTCCCACTCCTCCTCCTCCTCCTCTTCTCCCTCATCCTCCTCCCCCTCCTCCTCCTCTTCTCCCTCATCCTCCTCCCACTCCTCCCCCTCCTCTTCTCCCTCATCTCCTCCCACTCCTTCTCCTCCTCCTCCTCACTCCTCCTCCTCCTCCTCTTCTCCCTCATCCTCCTCCCCCTCCTCCACCTCCTCCTCTTCTCCCTCATCCTCCTCCCACTCCTCCACCTCCTCCTCTTCTCCCTCATCCTCCTCCCACTCCTCCACCTCCTCCTCTTCTCCCTCATCCTCCTCCCACTCCTCCTCCTCCTCCTCTTCTCCCTCATCCTCCTCCCACTCCTCTTCCCCCCCTCCTCCTCTTCCTCCTCCTCCTACCTCCCATCCCTCCGCCTCCACATCACTCCTCCTCCTCCTCCCCTTCCTCCAGCATCCGAAACCCCACTCCCCCCCATCTACTCACCCCTCCTCCCCTCTCCTCCGAACTTCTCCATCTCCTCCCATCTCCTCCTCAACCTACTCCTCTCCTCCCCCTCCTCCTCACTCCTAATCTCCGCCCCTCCTCCTCTCTCCCTCCTCTCCTTCTCCTAACCTCTCCTCTCCTCTCCTCCCCTCCTCCTCCTCCTCCTCTTCCTCCTCCTCCCCTCCTACTCCTACTCCCCCTCCTCCTCCTCTTCCTCCTCCTCCTCCTCTTCCTCCTCCTCCCTTCCTCCTCCTCCTCTTCTCCCTCCTACTCTTCCTCCTCCTTCTCCTCTTCCTCCTCCTCCCTCCTCCTCCTCCTCCTCCTCTTCCATCTCCTCTTCTTCATCCTCCTCTTCCTCCTCATCCTCCTCTTCCTCCTCCTCCCCTCCTCCTCCTCCTCTTCTCCCTCCTACTCCCCTCCTCCTCCTCTTCCTCCTCCTCCCGCCTCCTGAAATATCTACTTCCTACTACCTCCCCCCTCCTAAGCTCCTACTCTTCGCCTTCTCCTAGACTCCCCATCTCTCTCTTCCTCTCATCCTCCTCCCTCCTCCCTCCTCTTACTCCTCCTCCCTTCCATCATCATCTTCTCCCTCCTACTCCCCTCTTCCTCCTCTTCCTCCTCCTCCCCTCCTTCTAATCTTCTCCTTCCTCCACCTCCTCTTCTTCCTCCTCCTCCTCCTCCCCTACTCCTCCTTCTCCACCTCTGCTTCACACTCCTCCCCTCCTCCTCTGCCTCTCCCTGCTCCTGTTCCTCCTCTTCTCCCTCCTCCCTCTCCTCTCCAGGGCTTTATAAAGAAACTCTGGAAATGCACCAGCAACAACAGGTTCACTTTAGTAGTTCGAGTGTAGGAGACAAAAACAATGTGATTTTAATCAAATTCAAGACATGCTGTATATATGTTCTTCTTGCTAAAGTACTGTGTAGGCTTGAGTCGTACATAGCTGACTTTTATTTTTTTCAGAGGGTATATTTTAGCCAACTAAACTAAACAGGTGCAGTACTAAGATCAGTGAGTTATATGCATCTGATATTGATATTCTGTTCTGAAGGTCCCCTGCGTTATTTAATTCTACACTGCTATTCTAAAACTGAACCTTTTCAGAGGTAGTTATTCTGCATGCTTCAACAGAGTGCAGGACAGAAAAATGCAAAAACCTTGATTGTTTTCAAGGACCGCATTTGGTATTACCTGTATGGATTTATTTCTCACTTTTGCATAAGCGTTGTGCCATTACCAGTGGGGGCAGGGAATGGCTGACTGTTTCTGATTGCCCTTTTCCAGTACAGTACTTACAACTGGTGCAATTACAGCCACTGTGTTATTCTGTTAAACACTGAGATTAGTCTAGTCTAGTAAGAATTGTTACTGAAAAATGTAAGGCTCTCAGCAAGGGGTTTAATGCATGGTTTAGATTTTCAATAGGTCACATATCTTGACACTGAATAGAAATAAAGAGATGGAGTAAACTAGCAGACAAGCAACATTTCAACAAAGTGATTCCTTTTCTGTGTCTGACATGCTGTTCAAATACATACATCTCAGTGAAGTAATACACATACCCATACTGGGGATCAGTCTAAATTAGAGCATTCCATTCCATTGATTAGTTTAGCAGACAAGAGCGAATTTGATTACCACTGGGGCTACTAATCTAGAGCAGGGCTCCTTCGGTGTTAACAGACATTGCGTTTTATTTAGAATTGCTTGTGAGTTCTTAAAACAATATGCATGTAACGGAGAACCTTAAATGTAAAAAAAAAAACTGAAATAGTTCATATTTAATAAGGGGCTGTTATTTGTGTCTAACAGAATGCAGCTGTGTGCTATGTATTAATAGCTAGAGGTAAGGTCTTGGAAATGTAAGGAAAAAAAATCCCATTAAAAGAAAATGGATGTTATTGGCAAATGGGCTGCCTACCTTCTGATCCCATATCAATCAAAGTGTAATTAAGCCATACTAGCCTGTTACAGTGGTTGGCTGTAAGGACAGCAGCTTTAATTGAACTGGGGACTGTATTTTTGTTAAATGTGATGCAGAATACATTAGTTAGTGTTTAATAAATATATCTACCTTGGTTCCTGGAGGCTCAAAGCCAAGCTCTTACATTGATTTATGTCTTAACCTGCTTAAATAAGACTTTCTTATTTCTCATTAGATGCTGTGACAGCTCCCCTATGTACAATGTCTAATGCAGTACTATGATTGTTCTATGTATGCAGGATCCTAATTATTTATTCATTCTTTTGGTTGAAACAATATCCCTCAAAACCCGTCCGTTCAACCTGTTTAAAGAAGAAAAGGGTGTGGGAGCTTGGCTTCACAAGCACTTGCCCTTGCGATTCTTCAGAGCAAGCGTACTTGTCCGTACAATTCCTTTCTGACAAAATTACATGCAGTTAAGCAGCACTGTCCTTGGGGGAAGCCTGACTTCCTTCATGTCTTCTTGAGCTTCACTAGGTTTCTATGGTAACCAGGTGAGAGATAAGTATAACCAAAAAAAAGCAGACTCTTCAGTCACAGGGTTGCTTTTGAGTAATTAAACACTGTGTTTCAATGAAACATGTCAATATCAGTGGTGTAGTCTAATAACTAATTAATTTGCATTTGTGGTGTGCAGAAATGTTAGTCATTCATTAAATAAAATCTAAAATACAATGCAGCTACCAGGCGCTGTTAATCCCTTTGAAACAACTATCTTCAGCATCTATAAGAGGCAGTGCTGTGTGATGTACTGCTATTACGGATTCTGACTCTTGTTGGTGAGATGACATTAAAAAGCTTTATAACCTCACGTGCAGTCCAGCCTGGCATGTTTGCATAGTGGTTAAGATGCTCATAAGCAGGATGCACGCTCCCTGGTTTGTGCCCAGCCTCCACCCTGGTTCAAATCAGACTTATATACACCTAGTCATTTTAATACCAATAATCCAGTTAAGACCTACAGTGCTGTATCCTATTGTTCTGTAAAACGGACACCCTTTACTGTAATTCACAGCTCTCCTCAGCTCTGAAAGTGTCCTTTCAATATAGTAAGAATCCTGGAAAATCCAGTGCAACGCAAACTCTAAAAAAATCTAGTAGTGAATAAATTTAACTTGTAATATATTTCTGGTACAAAGCCATTAACTGTTCAGAGGGCACATACTACAAAGAACTAAATAACTACACTTGACAGCTATGAATAAAATGTAAGTGTTTTAGATCTACACAAACCAGATGGGAGCATGTGTAAAGAGTTCCAGTAGGAAACAGATGTATAATTTTAAAAAGATATATTCAGTGCCAAATACGATTATTTGTGATTCATGTATTTAGTAGTATGCCCTAATGTATTCTCCAGACACCGTTGGTCTTTCCTCTTGGATTTGAATGAAAGAAAATGCTGTGCTGCTTTTGCTCTGAGTCTAACTTCAGCACAGTCATTCAATGGCAGACTCCTCTGTGCTATGAATGAGACCTTTTATGACATGTCCTGTCAGCACAGATTTCACTTGACAACCAGAAGTTAGCCAGTATGCATTATTATACATATCAGTGTATATGGCAGGGTTAGGGTAGAGACCTCAAAATGAGTATGCTAGAGTTACACTGAAAAATTCACATGTGTCATATTGTTATTCCCCTAACAGGGTGTTGACAGTTCCCGAGACACTACTTTGGTCCCATTGGATCTCACCAGGTTTGGCCACTTGCCACCCACACCTAGACGGGTCACTGTCAGCCGCTACATTTTGTGTCAGAGAAGCATTTGTTTGGAAAATAGGTCACACCTGAATGGTCACGTCCTCTCACAAATCCTACAACAAAAACAACAATAAAAAAAAAGGTTTTTGAAAACATTTCAGGCAAAAAAAAAAAAAAAGGTAATTGAGCGTCATGATTTGTACTCTTTAAAGGAACCACACCACATTAATTTGATGACAGTCAGTCACTAGCATGCACAATCCATCATTAACACAAGCCTGCTAGAACTGGAAAACCCTTTAGTCTCAAAATTTTATTGACATGGCAACAATAATTCTTCTTTGTGTATCGTTTTCATTTTCGGGTGCTTTCTCTTTTATTATGCTGCATTATAAGTTGAAAATCACATTGAATGTTGACACAGCTGTAATTTCCATTAGCACTGCAACCTGTAAGTTGCGTTCCTGTCAAACCTTTTCACTAAAGTTTAACAAGGTGTGAATCTGTGTTTAATGGCTCATTAATTTGTACATATGTTTTCTGTGGTGCCAAAGCCCAGACTGACTACTATAATCAGGATAGAGGTATTTGGAGAATGGTTCTTTCATTGTAGCACTTTGTGGAAACAAACCCAATTGCATGGCGTGTACGATGCACAGTACATGCAACAGTCTGCCATGTAACTGCATTTCATTAGCAGACTATGACTGATCTGATTAAATAGAAGCAATGTCTGGCTAATTTGAATTAATGTACTTTTAGTCTTCAGGGAACTAATACAGAAGATTTGAATTATTAAAACTTGCTTTCAGAGAAAGGTTCTTGAGTAGGTCGCTGTAAGCAATTAACTTATATAAACCTGAAATACTAATATGAGAATTTATGCATGCATTGAGCTTAATTTTTCCTTAAAGCAAATGTCAAAGAATACTGAAATAGACATTCAGGGTGTGCATGAACCCAGGATCTGAAACACAAACCATGCCAACTTTAAACCAATTTGAAGATTTGGAAGGCTTTGCAATAGACCGTGTAAGAGTCATCCCTCTGCGAAGACCCTATGCTTATAAACCTGACTTATGACATTGTTTGAGAAAACTCAACAGCAATATTTACAGGAGCAGTCCTGGGTATGGTGAAAGGCATGATTTTTAACATGGAGCTATAATATTTAATATGTTTTTATGCATTTGGAATGTGGGTTGTATCCTCCAATTCACAGTGGCAATGTCTCCCCCAATGACATGTCCATGCCTTGCAGAAAATCATCCCTTGTTATTGCAATCAATGGGCTGTGTCAACCAATTTCACAGACAAGTGCCTTCCACGCTGTCCAGGGTCACTGACACAGAGAACTCTGATTTACATGGCCAATAAAAAAGAGATCTGCGGAATCACTGACCTAATATAAGAGATTAAATCTCCCACTGTAAGGCCATTTAGAAGTTTTAATAGATAAAAGTGGCTACCTTGTTATGGGAATGTCATTTTGGACAGGGTCATCCGACCCTTTCAAAAGAGATATACCGGGTCCAAAAAGCAGATAATTTACTTAAAATGTATTTTTCAGTGATGGAGTTATTATAATAAAATTTTACTGTTATCGTCTGCAGGGTTAAATTGGTAATGGAGCAGGCAATCATGTGCACTAAGGAAATAACCTTCGCTCCAGCATTACATTCACAAGTGGATGGTGACCTTCACTCCACTATCTTTGCGTTGCTGGTTTCCAAAGTGCAATGGAAATATACAATATATCATCTAGTGGCTGAGCTTCATTTTCATTGATGACGTTAACTATGTTAACTAGGCTGGTTTCATAGACCCCGATTAGGTAAAATTAGATAGGTAGATAAGATCAAGGTAGGTCATATATAAGTATGTTATGTAATTCCTTATTGGATATCTAATCTGTAGCATGGGTTTCTATATACACAGGGTGTATTCTCTATTGTAAGGATTTGGAGTTTTTATGGTAAACGACCTAGAAATGCAACTGAAAGTGATTTTCAGAGAACAAAAATGACACTTTTTTTGAAATCCAAGATTTTTTAAGGACATGTGAAGAAGACTGTGGCAAGCGCTAATAATCCAAACAAAACAAACAGACTGTGGAGTGAGATGCCGCTCAAAGTGTCCTGAAAAAGACGGGTTTACAGAAATGTTTTCTCCCAGGGATTCACAGAAATCTCAGAAGCAAAAGAAGGGTCTTTAAAACACTTTCAGCTGTTTGTGAGAAAAATTGCAAACATTTTACATTAGGTGCCTCCAATTACTGTGCATTTACATAATCATTACTTAGGAAATGCATGTGTATTTATACATTATTTATTTCTTAGCAAACGCCATTACCTAGGGCGACTGACAGTTGTATACAAAAATACATATCATGAATTACAGTACAATTAAGAGCAAGATACCAAATACAACAAGTTCAGTCCTAATAAGAGCAAATATAAAACTCAATAGGATTTGATATCTGGGCTGTTCAAAAGCAGATAACGGTGTTGATGGTTAGATACGAGTGCAGGTGAAATACCAAATTCTACGGATTGGGTTGAGTGCAGGATTAAATACAGTAAAATAGGGAGCAGAGAAATGCAAGTTAAAGTGCATTAAAGGCAGAGTGCTATATTGCCCAGAAGGGAAGAGTTGAGTTTTACAGGTGTTGTCTGAAGAGATGTGTCTTCACCAGGCTCTGGAAGGTGGTCAGGGACTGGGCAGTCCTGACATCCATAGGAAGGTCGTTTCACCACTGCGGAGCGAGGCTGGAGAAGGAGTGGGCTCCAGAGGTAGGGGACCGTAGAGGAGGTACAGCCAGTCTTCTAGTGCAGGCGGAGTGGAGCGGTCGGGTGGGGAGAGATGAGGATCTGGTTTTAGCTGGGTGCAGTCTGGTCAAGGCATCACTAGGCGAGTACAAGACTCTTGAACTGGATCGGAGCAGTTATTGGGAGCCAGTGGAGTGAGCAGAGCAGTGGAGCCGCATGGGAGAAGCGAGGCAGAGAGAACACCAGACGAGCAGTGGAGTTCTGAATGAGCTGGAGCAGACGGGTGGAGAACACAGGGTGGCCGAGCCAGGAGGGAGTTGCAGTAGTCTAGGAGGGAGAGTACCAGGGCCTGGATGAGGAGTTGCGTGGAAGAAATGGCAGGTGCATGCTAGAGTAGAGATTTACTTGGAGTAGGAGAGGCAGGGGTCCAGGGTTACTCTGAGGTTCTTGGCTGAGGAGGAGGGAGAGAGTGTGGTAGATTCTAGAGGAATGGAGATAGATAGATCAGAGGAGGAGGAAGATGAGAAGGGGAAGAGAAGGAGGTCAGATTTGGAGAGGTTGAGTTTGAGGTGATGCGAGTGCATCCAGAAGAAGATAGCAGACAGACAGGTAGAGATATGGGAGGGGATGGTGGGGTCAGAGGAAGGGGAAGGAGAGGAAGATCTGAGCATCATCAGCATAGAAATGGTATGAGAAACCATAGGATGCGATGAGGGGGCCCAGGGAGCGGGTGTAGAGAGAACACAGGAGAGGACTCAAGACTGATCCTTGGGGGGACTCCTGTTGAGAGAGGGTGAGGTGTGGAGGTTGAGCCGCACCAGGTTACCTAGTAGGTGCGGTCAGAAGTAGGATGAGAACCAGGGCAGAGCAGTGCCAAAGATTCCCAGGTCAGTGAGAGAGAATAGGAGAATAGAGTGATTGACAGTGTCAGAAGCAGCACAGAGGAGAATTGTGCTTAGTGTGTAAATTGTTTTGCACGATATATGTAATTACACAATTGTATCAGAAAAGGGTTAGGGTTAGGGTTAGATAACTCAAAAAATAATACTTATTCAAATTCGATTCGATAGAATATAAATAAAAATGTGTCAAATAATTTGAGAGGACTTTTACTCCATGGTCTTGCAAGTCATTCATGATGAATCGATGTGTAAAGCATTGCAATAACCTCCCTGAGCTTTTAGAGCAGAGTTAGGGTGCCTGTATTTCCAAGTCTATTGATTTTTGAAGTCTTCTGAAAGCCCATTATGGTGAATGTCACGGTCAAGTTTTCTGTTTCCAGCTTTACGAAACAGATGTCATTCACAATGATACTATACAGAATGAAAATAATTTAAGTCCACAGTACTATTCTCCTCACTGTCACTTCCAGAGCTTCTCTCATAGAAGATCCTGCGGAGTGAGACATATGAAAAAACACCACACAAAATCACAACTCTAGTTCTCCAGTACTGTATAACATGTCCTGATAATAAGAAGAGTTATAGGATCCAGGTTTGGGGTCATTCATTCGGATACAGTTTATTCCCTAACGGTTAGAGCTAAGGACTGTGAGCTAATAGATCTTAGGTTTTAATTTATCATACATGTTGCACATTTTGACCCAACAGTTTATGCTTAGTGCTTGGGCTGTTGTCAAGTTGTACTGTATGCTTGTGCATGATCGATCTGTTATACTGTTTTTAAAACATGTTCGTTTTTTAATCATGCGCTTCAGTACTTCAGTACATGTTTAAGGAATGGATGGCAGAACAGAGCCATTCGCCTCCGAGATTATGTACACCCCTTTTGAATGCAATTGAAACTTTACCTTGAGATACCAGTAAGTAGTTAATACTTAGCAAGGGGCGTAATTGCACACTATGGCTACCAATTTGCTATTGAAAGGGCAGCTTACAATATTGAAAAGTTTGACTGAGCAGCTCCATTTTTCAAAGAGGTTTTTTTTATTATTGTTTTAATTGCATGGCTTCCCCTGTGTCACCAAATGAGAAGCCACCTCGCATATCTGTGATCGATCTGCAGCTTTTCTGATTATTTCTGCCGGGCAAACATTTGCGCTGGGTGTTGGAGACAGACTTTGAAACCAGGTATTAACTTTGAAATTCATGTAATACTTTATCACATGAAATGAGACAGATACTGAGCAGAACAGAACAGAGGTTTGAGGTCATGCACAGGAAAGTATACATAGAAATTGGGTTTGAATTATTATGAAAATGACATCTGTCCGATATTTTGTGTTGAAGGAGACATATTGATGAATAAGAGCTATATTATCCCTTAAGAGGCATATGTTTGATAGCTCTGTCTAATGGAACTTGAATGTATGAATTACACCATGTAACAAATGTTTGTTTTTTTTTGTTCCTGGGTAGTAAGTGTTATTTCCTAATTGCTTATGCCTCAAAAGTATAGAAAATGGCTATTATTCCCCACAAACTTTGCTTTTGTGACCAGGACAGTGATATTTTGAAATATCACTATTTCCAATGAGAAAACGGGAGCTTTTGTGTCTTTTCGTTCACATAAAGTCAGAAAAAAACAACATATGAATCCAAATTAACATGTATTTATACTAAAGTAATACAAAAATGACTACAAAAGATTTAGAAGTGAGTAGTTTTGAGATTTATGATTATACTGTAAATTTACAGTTTAAATTAGTTTATGTTCTATTATATTATATATATATATATATGAACTATAGATATATATATATTATATTATATATATATATATACTATATATATAATTAAAATGAACCAAAAGCCAACGGTTCCTGATTGAAATACTTGCTTAGCAGCCGCAGTTTCTCATATTGTAACAGATTTCCATTCTTGCAAAATCATTTTCTTTCTGACTCTTTTAATTCTATCATGTGTTCTGCTGAATGATATAAAGTCTGAGTAGCAGCTTCTACTTGATCATCAGAAATACCAATAACACAAAAAGGGGGGAAACCATATCAGCAACATGTTGCACCACAACCTGTATAAATACAATTTCTTTACAAGAGCTTTTACAACTTCCAAGGGCAAGCTTTGAAATGATTGAGAAAAAAAAAAAAACAAAGACAAGGAATCTGGAATAATGCAACTTTCCATCTGCTTTTGCATCAGCAATTTCATTAGAGTAAATAGATTTTAAATTGCGCTTCATGCTTTCATCCAATGCTATGAAACAGATGCAGTTATAGTTGCTATTAAATTATTTGTATTCTTTATGGAGGCAGTCTGTGAGTCATTGCCTGATAAAACCAGCAGGTATGAGATGAGTAGACAAGCATACTGCACTGTTAGCACAGTCATTGATTTTGGTTTGGTGAGTGCATTACCTCAGTTGACATTTCACACTGAGTTTAGCACCTTTTCTTTTTTAACGTACGAAAGACAGACTGTGTTGATGATTTTGTACATGGGAAATAGACTAGTCAGCCTTATACTCTATTGCACTAATTCCATATTAGACAATATGTTGTCAGACTTTCATAGTTACATCCCAGCAATTCTCCTAAAGGGAATATCACATGCATCCCACAGTATTCTGTTGCTCTTTTTTGATGCCTGTCAATGCACAAATGCACTTTAAGCATAAAACAAGTGCAAATTTCCAACATTGCTGTATGTTTTCCATTGTTTGTCAACAGTTCTGGAACATTAATTTAGCTCAAGGGGTTAATATATTTTCCCATAATCGGCGGTCAGTTTGAGGTGGTCAGGATTCCAAGGCTGGATGGTTGATGGATGTCAACTCACAGGATACATCTTTCAGTGGTCACTTATAAAGGGTAATTGAAAGCTGTCTGTCTGTCTTGCTTCCATTTATTCATCTTTCCCAGTGGTTTTCAGGATGTCACTCTCCCGAACACAAAAACACTGGAAACAGGGAGAAAAGCCTTTTTAAAGGATCTAAACCCTGGAAACCGAACAGATGGAACAGATGGAAATAGCAATGCCAGTCTTTCTCCAGTTACGTTATTAAGCCGCTCACTACTGCTGTTCCTCCCGATTCTCGGTGTACTGTTAACCGCATCAAGATTAAATAATTCAGTAAGCTATTATCCAAAAATAGATGTTTCCAATGTTGTGACCTAAAATCAACTGCAGAGTACATTGTGTACATTGCTGTAAAATTACAGTGCAGCATTTTAATATTTGCAGGTTTACCAAATGCTGGTATTTATTGGCTACGTTTGTGTGTGAAAGTGCTCATAATGTATTTGTCAATACTGTTCCATGAAAAATGCATGGATGTCTTTTAATGCAATTAATATGGTTTCCCTGTTTTATTCTTTTTAAACACAAGCAAGTATGCAGTTTTGTCTTCCCTGTTTCTATCGAATATATGAAGACAGTACAAATGTGTTCCACACGGTTTTGTGAGGGTCTGTTCATGTGCAGTGTGCGATGTGCTTGTGTGCGCCAGTTGGAGTGTAATAAATGGTGCTCACTCAGTCTTTATTGCTCTGCCCACACAGTGGCATGCACTGGGGTTTAGGGCTGACAGAGATCATGGTCTATGAAGTCTTTATCAACAAATTAACCATGACTCCTCAAAGGCTGACATAGCTAAATAATATACCTGCCAAGTGATAGTCCCACCATTTGCCATTTTATCATTGCATGTGAAAATTAATAAGAAGGTCTGGAAAGTAAGATTACTTCTAGATTGATCTTGTTACTTATAATGAGAAATGGGAAAGCAGCCTTTGTGTATGCTATTACTATTCTTTTACAATTACAAGAGTTACCAACAGAAGAAAGTGGATCTTTTTTTAAGCATAAGATTTTTTCTTTTACTGCATTCCAAACTCAAATCCTGAGATCCAGTGTAACTGTACAGAAGATGCAAATGAATAGACACAACTTTACATAATGGATCATAAGATCATCTGTAAAATGAAAAAAAAAATATCCCTCAAACATGTGCCAGATTTTATAACCAATTAAAAAAAACAAAGCTATTATAAAAACTACAAATATGTAATAATATCCTAATCTAAAAAAAAACCTGAAGTTAAACCACGAGAACAATTTGGAGCAGACTGTAATCCTCTACGCTTTCCATGGTTATTTACATTGCTGACACTGTTCTCAAGGGCATATCTGCAGTTTGCTAAAGAATAACATATTGATAAAGCTTTATTTGTAAATTCGATAACATGTGAACAACACATGATTTCCAAATGACCCGGTAGCTGTCGAACACAAGGCATGAATAGCCATGTAATAACTGTGTAATAACTGGGTAATTACCGGCTCTTTCTGATCTTACAAGAGCTATTACATGAACATTTAAATAAAAATAAAAAAACTCAGATCTAAACAGTAGCTTAATACCAGGGCAATTCAAATCATTAACAATCTCAACGTTTTTTTTTTTTTTTTTTAATGATAGACATGTAAGGTTGTATATTAATTGTAATATGTTATGTACCCTTTTAAATGATAAATAAGTGAGACATCAACTGTCAACATTCTGTGTGTTTAATGTAAGGCTTTTCGAACTCTTGCCTAATGTCGCCATGACCTTGTAGCTCTGTAGCTTTGCACACAGCCCGAAATACATGCATGCCTGAGAATCATGATAAGAAATTGGTTTTTCATGACTCATAGTGGAGCTATGACTTCGGATGGATGATCCTTGTTTTCACAGAAGCTGTTCTGCTTAAAAAGCTGTTTTTTGAACCACAATCAACCCAGCTAAAACTGTTTCCAAACCACAAACTTCTGCTAAAAATGACATGCTGTATTTTTGGTACCGCATCGCAGAATGCCTATTAACACACATCTAGTAAAGGGGGGCCAAATCTGTTAATTGGTGGAAGTAGGAGATTGCAACCCCTTCTAGGTGGAGTTTCACTCCCAGTGGGCAGTAATTTGTTATTAATGTTAAAAGTATATTAATGCTAGTAACAGGTACCCTGGGCCTTGGCAGCTCATAAAATTACATCTACACAGACACCAGCTTGAATACCACCTGCCGAAACCTATACATTTGCTTGCAGTGCTGTTGCGATTGTGTCCTGTACTATCTTTGGATTTGCTTTCTTCCTGAATAAAACAATTGTAATTAAATCCTACCTGCAAGCTATCACTGAACACTATGTGGGGTTAGATAGTCAGTGATGTCGCTGTTAAGATAGGACTCTGTTTGGATCAATGGAATGCACCACAGCGATTGCTTCTGCCTTCTGCATTTCAGTTCAGGCTCCATATTAGATTATATGCTTATCTACTTTTGAAAAATGCAATCTCTGAGTTGGTATTGCAGTTAGTTGAAATGACATTGTTAATGCTTTGCCAAGGCATTCATCCAATACGGAAATGCTGTTTGCAGTAAATTAGAGGCTGCGCTAATTTGATAATAAACCACTGCTTCATTATTCAACAACCTTGAAGCTATATTGAAAACTACAGTAAAAGTTCACTTGAGTGATCTGTACAACTTCACAGTGTAAATGGAGGTTCACTCGAATCAATTAGTTCCATTGATGTTCAATCACCACACATTACACTTGTATATAGTCCCATCATAAATGTGAAATTAACTTGCTTATTAAAGTTTGAAAAACTAGCACTGTAATCCCATAGAAACAAATAGCTTGCTCCTAATTTTCACTTGCAATTAATTTCTGTAATTAACATTGATTTTTAAGTGTCTCAAAGAAAATGGAAGCAGAAATTCCACTTAATTTAGAGTCTGCCTGAAAGACATTTTTTTTTTATAAGATGTGCTTCCGTGCGTTGTAGTTTTAAGCATCATCATAAACAAGGGTGTACATTTTCAGTTTATTTCAAAATGGTCTTTCTTTTTTACCTTTCTGAAAATACACACAATGGTTCTAAAATCTATTGTTTTTATTCATCTTTGTTTTATATAAGTTCTGGAAGGATACTGACTGAATGACCACTCAAGTCTCAGTTACTGTACGCTGGTAAAAGGCACTCCCCTTCATATTCTCAATCCAGTTCGGTCTTTCTGATTCCGTCACCCCTCTACATCACCAAACCAGTCCCTGAACATTCTACTGTGGGGGTGGGGGTGGGGGGGTGTTACTAGGATGTTAGAGCGACTGTGGAACTCCTAGTCCATTGTTGTCAGGGATGCTGGCATTCTTTCAGGTTTTAAGATACTATATTTATATATTTACTACTATATTTCTTAAATTCATATTGGATATAGACACGTGTTTAAAACTACAATATTCTTATTTAATTAACTAAACATCACAAAGTCTACTGGGCTAATATAAAACAGGTGCAGGTAGCCAAATCATGCGTTCAAATTATGTTTAAAACCGACCCTGTAAATGAACAAAGAAATAATTAAATATTGTAATTCTGCTTATTGATCTCTCTGTTCAGTTTTAAAGGTCTTAACAATCATTCAGCCTGAACGCATTAAAGCATTTGAAAAAGCACATGAGCCACACTTTGCATGATATAGCCCTAGTCCTAACCTTAACCTTATTCCTAACCACTGTGTACTGACATATAACGTGCGAAAAGATTGACCTGTCAAGTACAGTGTAACCATACATAATGACACAGTAATGATGTATAACTACACATGTATTTACTATGTAACTACACAGTTATTAGAGACACGTAATGTAAAGTTTTAGGCATTTTTTGCTGCTGCTGCTGTTATTAGTTTAAAAGTTTAGAAATAATAAAGTGCCTCTTGGGTTTTTGGAGCAAGCTTCACTGGTTAAACATTATTCACTGTTTTAAAAACCCACTGCAAGGTCCTCAACAGAGGCGCCTATTGAACCAAACACCTCAGCTGTGGCGTGCAATTAAACAGTCTACTAGAATTAATCAAGGGTAATTAAGAGACTTAGATTTCTCCCAGAGATTAATTATAGGCTCAGTTCTGGTCTTCTCCAGGGTGCACAGATATCAAGCAGAAAGCCACTTAGGAACGGCTGCAGCTTTCTTTCAGTTATCTAACTTATGATGCATGTGCAAGAAGTTTATCCAAGAGCAGTTCTAATGAGTCCTCAAAATACTCTTCATTTTATTGACAGTAATTAAAATCCACAGCTACTCTATGTGCTCTTTATAGGACAAGACTAAAGAATAGCTGTCACATTTATTTTATTGCTAAAAGTCGGGTGCATTTTACTGTGCCTGTTCTGTAGTTGAGCCCCTTCACTGCTTAGCTGTATGGAAACCATTAAAAAGACACAGAAGAGATGCTGGTGTGCGTGGTCATGCAATCCATCTACAAAGTTGGTTGCCCCTGTTCCAGATATACCCACACAAATTAATATTGAATATGCTTTACCATTGCTGAGTCTGTAGTGCAGAACAGACACATAAGGATTAGGGGGCTATATTTATCACGTTTTCTTTTCATTTTATGAAGTTTAGTTTGAAGAGTGGGCACTGGCAGCAAAACAGCTATGTAGATTTAATTAAATTGAGATATTTCACTTGGAGGTAAACTTGCTGAGATGAAAGAAACTAGTTTGCAAGGATATCATACTCAGCATCAAGAGGCTGCTCTAGAAAAGCAGACTCATAATGCAATATTACTCATAGTCAGAGCTGAATACCGAACCGTATAGTCATCATGGGGGAAAACATTACCAGTCACATCTAATCATAAACTGCACCAGAAATATAGATACTGATGGACAGAATTCAATTTAGGATGCATTTTCTATCATTTAATGTTCTTGGTCCCATTGTTGATGGATCTATAATAAAGGGTTGTGTATATTCTGCAAATGTGACATTACATACATTACGAAAACTTCACGCCAGAAGTGTGGAATTGATAGTGTATTAATGGAAAGCACACCTGCCTGCAGCTGAACAGTGAACACTACAGCCCTTTCTCTCAAGAAAGGCCAATACATTGGTTTTACTCCCTTGGGTAAACAGCTGTGGGTCTTAGGGCAACTCTGTCTCGTCAACACAGAATTTACAGTCGAGGGTCTGTTGTGATTTGGATGGAAAAAAGTCACTTGTAAACCGCTTCTAAAGCTTTGAGAAATGCGTTTCTGTTATCGTATACATGTGATGTACAGTACTGTTATGCCTTCAGATGCATTGCAATTATAAAAATGGTCATAAAAAATAATATTAAATGAAAAAATTTAATTAAAAGAAACATACACATATATAAATGATGTTTGTAAAGCAGGTATATTTGCTCAGTGTTGCAGTCTAATCTGCATTTGATGGCTTTCATTATATCAAGTAAATTACAGGCACATTCTAAGCAGTACAGTACATTGAACCTTTGAATACTCTCACAGTGCATTTGACCAAAATATTTCCCTTTACAGTGTCTTCGGAATGGGGAGGTGGTCAATCAGCCTCTTTTAAAAACCAATAAAAACCTCAGGGATTCTGTGTCATTCACAAACTCAGACTGCACAAGTATACAAGGATGCAATCAATTATGCAATAACAACAAACTTTTACCAGTAACACTTTACATTACGTTTCTCGAATTACTAGTGTATTACATAGTAGTTACATAGTAAATACAGTGCATGTCCTTACACATAATTGCAATGTTATTATGCATAGTTAATATGTAAGTACACAATTGTATCAGAAAAGGGTTAGGGTTGCGTTTAGAGTTAGGGTTATGGGTTTTAGGGCTAGGTTTAGTGTTTGGGTAAGGGATATATCAAGCAGAAAGATTTTACATGGTACATTCTAACTATGCATAATAACAAATTATATTTAAGTACATATTTATTTACTAAGTAACTACTATGTAAATACACAGTAATTAGAGACATTTAATATAAAGTGTTACCCTGTTACATAACCCATTAAATGCTAGAACGTCTAGTCACGCTTGCTTTGTCTACTACTGCATACGAATCCATAAAGAGTTATGTGTGTATTATATTTATACTAATTGCTTATTAACAACGCAACAAGGATGGATAGATTGCCTGGGGTTTTAATGGAGCTGCAGTAGGTTTCCCAGTTTGCAGAGGAGTGCTAGTCACACAGTTTCCTCAAGAGCGGGTGCTTGTTATGGGAACCATCTTATAATCAACACCCACTCAGCTCTGTTAAAGCTCACTTTCACACATTCGCTGGGGTTGCTAAATCACAGCAAGCAATTTGCCTTTGCCTCTCTCCCATCTTTTAATGAGTGTGAAGTTACCAGCTGGCACTGAGGAAACCGAGACTGCCTCCCCGTGAATGATACAAGGTTCTTTTCACATGGAGCAGTGGACCCGAGGGTGCCCTTTACGATATTTACAGTGCAGTGCATAAGATGGTGTCTGACTGGATGCTAAATTTTCATGCTGGGGTGTCAAAAGGATTTCATCACCCGGCAGGGAGGCAATTTGGCTTTTACCAGACTTGCAAATTGTCATATGTTCACATTTTCCGTAATGGGTTCTAGTTTATTGTGAATGTAAATTCCTGCCAGTTTCATGCATGGTGTTAATAATGTAGACTCATTATTAGTCTACTAATAATGGGGGGGGGGGGTTGTTAATCCTTTTGATTTTAATTTTTTGTTTCTGTTCCATGTATTTATTGCTTGTCTATTTGGGTATTTAAATCTAACTGAAAACAGACAGTAGGTATTCCGATTAGAAGAGTTTATTTTACAATGTTAATGCTGCTGGATTATATTATGGAGATAGTACAGATATTTATAGATTGACGGGTTTCTTTTATGTTAGAAAGTGATCAAATAATAGTGGCAATATATGAACACAATTGCACATTAATTTGCGAAAGCTGTGTTTTGCTTTTTTAGTGTTATTTCTTTACAATGCTATATATAGACAGTTAAAATCATTTGAAAATAGTGGACACAAAGGCAGCATTACTGTACATCACGCCTGGCCTGTGACGATGAGCTGGATTTACTTTGTCACACTGAAGGTACACTGCCTGTGAACTGAAGCCAGCGCACCAATGGGACACCTACATTACAAGCTGCAGCAGCTTGCTCTTGCACATTTTAGTCAGGGGAATTACACAACCTATAAACATTTCCAGAGAGAGAAAGAAAGCCAAATAAATATTCGTTTATAGACCTTGAAGATGCACCAGCTAAACAAACCATCTGAAATTAATTTCCCCACAGCAGTATGCTGTATTGCATGCTTGAATGCATAGGACTAACTTATTAAAACGATAACTCTTGCAGGTATAAAATACAGACAAAAGGGTCAAACCATTAGGAGTCTCATTTGCCATTTTATGAAACCACATGTATCTATGAGGTCCTTTGAATACATGTCATGGTACATGATGAATTTCTCTATAATGCTATTGTATACTGTTTAAAGAGAGTTTCGCTGATACAAGATCATTACACCCTACTCCCTAGCTACGCCACAGCCTGATTTTTGGAGCTAGAATGCAGCTCTCACAGTTAGGTGGGACTTTAGCTCCTAGCTTTTATTACTAGCTCTTTCCTCTAGGTTTAGATCTGGTGGTGAAGTCAAGGGGTATTTGTCTCCCATTGTCTCCTTGTCTAAATTGATTTAGTCAGGCATCACTAGCGTATACAGGAAATTAGCTTTATTAAATTAACCTTGGGCTCTGCTAGATTAGAATCATAGACCCCTGGAAATAAATGAACAGCATTACAAAATCACCACTTGATAATCGACTTCAGTGCAATAAGTATGGAAAAAGTATAATTAGAGCATTGGCAGAAGCAAGCAAGTAATTGGCAGTTATAAAAATGTAACCTAAAGGCTGCAACAACAATAAAAAGCATGTCGGTTCAGTTTCAGGACACCAAGGTTTATCACAAGTGCAGTTTAATATCACAGTGTCAGGTGAACCCAAAATAATGAATCCATAATGAATGGAATCCAATTTAATATGCTGTCTATGTATTATTATTATTATTATTATTATTATTATTATTATTATTATTATTATTATTATTATTATTATTATTATCATCATCATTAGTAGTGGTAGTATATCTTTAAAAACACAATTGTTTCAACAGGGTCAATGTGGAATGCATTAAGACATTAGAATGGGTCTGGTGTTTTTATTCAGAAAAACAATGTTTTACAAACAAGCACTACTTAAAAAAAAAGGCTGCTTTGGAATTTGCTCACTAACAAAATGTGCAATCAATACATCAGTATGTGATTATAAATTATAAATGAAAACGATTGGAAACCCGGCACTTTTGTCCCCACCTTCCAGCAATCTCTCCATTAAGTTATGCAAAGGACATGGCTCAGGACTTCCTGTCTCGCTTGGATCGCAACTGTTAATTTCTCTCTGGGATGACAGGAGATTCTAGTTTCAAAGGAGTGTAAAGGAGCATCTGATATTTCCCAAAGTCCCTTTAAGGAGTTTTTAAAACAATGTTGGAGGAATCACAGTAAGACCAGGGGTATTAAACAACACATGACAGCTGGGATAAGCAGAAAGTCACAGCGGGTCACACTGTCAGCACAGCAAAAGCAGCCTGACAAACCCAGAACGGTTCCACAGCTGGCTGTAGGCAGTGCTACCTGTCCATCACCATTCTCTACATTTTTACTTTGCTGGGTCAGTGACAGATATGTAGAGATTAAAATAAAGCAATTTTAGTAATCTACAAGCAAGATTAATACCAGATTAGTATCTGTATCCCCTCATTTCAGGGTCTTTTCCAAAGTGATTAAGGGAAGTCATGGGAAGTCATGCAGGCTTAAAGCACAGCTCCCATGCAGAAAAGAACATATAAAATAGTGTTTTGTGTGAAACTACATTCTGTGACATTGTGAAGATAGAGCCTAGAAGCAGACAGTAGCGAATGGGTAAGGTAGCATTAGAAGTCTCAGTAGTTTGCATCCTCTGCTTTTCCAAAAGCCCTGTTAATCCTTTGGAAACATATCAAAATGTTAGCTCCTCAAAAAAATCACTACCATCTTCAGAACAGGCTGGATACTTTTGTTCTACATTACTAAATGTCTTATTAGAAAAACCAGATCAGTAGATTTAAAGACATTCATCACCTGGGTCTTAATTGGCATCAATAGGGCAGCACTTACTATAGCAGAAGTGACACCAGATAATGACAGCTATAAATTCTAATACGACTGCTTTTTATCTTGTGCGCCCTTTCAGGAATTAAGCAAAGTGCTGCGTGGTGTGCAAACCTACTCTGTAGTAAGTAGGGATCCCAGAAGGATTATAATGGGCATTGCTTGATGTTGAAACCAGAGTTTAAAGCAAGTTCTGAAATGTGTGGAAGGAATAAGCAAAGCCATGCTTGATATATGAAGCTAACTTTTATTACACCTAATAAAATGGTAATAGTCAAATATTCAGCCAACTGAATCAAACAGCACGGAGACAAGACAAACTACAGTTACCTCTCTGTCTTCAATGGAACGGGACAAGCAAACACTTCAAGAATGAAATGATCCCATCCTCGGGGTGCATGCTGGTTTTCTTTAACCAAGGAGCACCATACAGTGTTTACAGATTTAACCTTATAAAGAAGAAATTAAACCCAAGTTCTTGGACACCTTTCATAAACTTTTCCCTCAGCCATAACACAAATGTTTTTTTTCCTACAAGCCAGTAGCTGCATAGGTTAGGTACGTTCAAAGCCTGTCGCATCAGACAGTGGAAAGAAGGCATTAGTGACGTAAACTAAAGAATACAGCAGCCCATGGGGTTGACCACACTTTCAGGACCATGGACAGCGCTGTTTGATGTTAGTACTTTTTTAAAACAGATTATACTGGGTGATTCATAAGCAACATGCTATATGCAGAAAATATACATAAATATGAACCATAACTTTATTTTTATTCCATGCAAATGATGTTTTGTTGATGATTGGTGATTGCTGATTAAGATTTAACATTTCCCACAATGGCATTTTTTAAATCATTAAATGTAAAGGTTTGTGTCAGGGTGTCTTGCAGAAACATTGTGTTCCTGTAACTGGTTGGCTTATCCAGCAGAATAATAATGCAGTCCAGATCACTTCAGTTATTTCAAAGGTGCAGATTTTTATTTTTAAAAAGTGTAGGTGTAGTGTTCGGAATTATTTATATATACAGCCGAAACATTTCAGCTTTTACCCAACACACTCTATCCCAGAGCTTTGCATCAATTGGCCACTGGAGCTCAAAGCCTTGATACAAAAAGCATGGTGCAGCACTGTCATTCTCCACTGGTGCTTTGTCTGAGCCCAGAGACAAAATAACATAATTCATAAATAAACAGCTGCCAAAGAACTTCTCAAGCTCTGCCCAAAGTGTTTCGATAGCTTCTAGAGTTGAGTGACCATCATCAAATCAAATTACAGTTCCAGACTGTGAAAAACACGTGATTACATCTGTTAGGTATTAAAATAATTTAATTACAACCAACCTGCTCAATGCCTTCTATGATGAACCAGATATACACTCTCACCACCTGCTGGACACAAGACATTGCATATCCATTCTGTGAAGTTATTATGTTTCTACCTTTTCCCTGAAACTCCTAATAAGTTACCTGCGGTAACCTATTAGCACTCCTAATCTCCAACTCCCAACATTGACTTCATCCAAAATTATTAATTTTCACACTGATCATGTTGGTTGCAAATTATGACAGAGAGAACCCCAGTCACACAATGTTAGGTGCATAGGGTCTAAACTGTATATAAATATACATTTAAACCTGTAGGTATATAGATAGATAGATAGATAGATAGATAGATAGATAGATAGATATAGACACACACATGTAATATATTGATAGCAGATGTGCTATGTTGACTTTATACGGAGACAACTTATATCCATCAAGAGGATGTTATTATAGACGCGTGCGACTGTACTCATACAGTGTAAAGCGCATTGAGCCCGTCCATCTCGGCTTCGTCTTTATTATAGCATTCCAACACTAGAGGGCGTCTAATAATGTGTAAAGGTGAGATAAAGAAATGCAAATATCTGTGCATCAGAGATTCAGAGGCAGGAGGAGTAAGAGATGTAGGAATTGCACCAGGGTCTTTTAAATCAGAGACTAGCTCTCGAACAGGAAAGAGAGAGCACGATTGTTAATTTCAGAGGCTGGTTTCACTAGGGTCTATTAAATCAGAGACTAGCTCTCAATCAGGAAAGAGAGAGCAGGATTGTTAATTTCAGAGGCTGGATCCCCCTTTCCAATGCTCTCTCTCTCTCTCTCTCTCTCTCTCTCTCTCTCTCTCTCTCTCTCTCTCTCTCTCTCTCTCTCTCTCTCTCTCTCTCGGGGCTTTGCTTCACAGACAATCCCACTGAAATACTTTACAAAGCTCGGGATGCATGGTTATACACCCTCCGATTAAAGAAACACAGCATGCACTATCAATTGAATACTTACAGAAAGCCTAAATTAGCATAAATCAATTGCATACCAACAGAAAGCCTAAATTAGCCCACTGTGTGTTAGAAAACCAGCAGCCCAGAGCTAGCATGCTGTTCCAAATTTTCGAATTACAGGTAGCTTTTTTAAAATAAACAGCGCAGCTAAATATTACCAACATCTGTGCAATATATAATGTTTTAATTTAGTTTTGTAGTAATGCATATTCAAGTGCATTATTGGCATGACAAAAAGTGACTTTCTTTTTTAAAAAAGCAGACATAAACTGAAAGGGACAACGCATACTGGAGTACAGTTATGTGTCTCTGTGTGTGTGTGTGTGTGTGTGTGTGTGTGTGTGTGTGTGTTTCTGCCATGCGTCAGTGTTGTACACAGTTTGAAATAGTCGTATTCCTGTTATGAAATAACGCACCTAGGACGGGATCTGACGTCAGAAGGCGTCTTTACATATTTATCTTCAGCCCAGTGCTGCAGCTGCAGCAAAGGCATTCGTGGGAACTTTGAGAAAGCGGGAGCTGAAATGCACAGCCTTGAAGCGCTGAAATCTTGCACAGCGCTCATACTGAGAGGGGACGCGCCAACTAGCACTAGGAAGCACTGGTTTAAAGGCAAAAGATAGGAGAAGAAAAAAAATTACTCGCAGAAAACAGTGTAGTTATTTTTTCCTGGATTTGTGGAGTTCTTCAACGTGAAGAGGGATTGGCATTTTGCTGATAACAACCCAAAGAGGAATGAATGCATGCATTTTGCAAGAAAGCAATGAAGAGCGCAGTGTATTTAAACGTGCTCTTCAGGTAATGTAGTCTGAAGTGGCATACTGTTTTGAAGAAAATAAACTAACTTTGGAGAGTTTTTGTTCTGTTTGTTTCAAAGCGACATGACTTTGCATGGGGAGCTCTGTGAAGAAACACATCCAGTTCCGTCGCCGCTTCTCGGTCTGTAGCCAGTTCCGTGGCCGCTTCTCGGTCGATTTCGGCAGAATCTGGACGTTTTTGAAAGACGGTATTAAATTGCCAAGTCGAGTGAGTGATACCGAATATTCCTGTTGACACCTGTTTCGGCATCAATATTCAATTGGAATGCTGCTGCGTCCTACAGATGTCACAGGATAACAAAGGAAACAAGTCAAGATCCGAAAGGAAAAACATGCACCCTCTTACCCCATGGAGACATGGCATATAGGTTCCTTAGCAGCCGAGTCGTGCCATCTTCAAGCAGGCTAACCAGAAGATTCCTTTTCATCTTCACGCTTTCTCTGTCGTTCACCTATTTATGTTACAGCCTCATATTTTGCTCTGACACCACCATGCAAAGCCCGAGTTATGAGCAACACAGGTGCCTGCTGTTCCAGAATGTGGGGGGTAAAAAACTTCTTCAGAAGTCCCACTACTGCACGATGACTCGGGGGGACCCGAAAGGGATGCGGGATGCCACCTCGAACATGGGTTTGACTCACAGGGAACCAAGCCCGCCCCGGAACCAAAGCAAACATTCTGCAGCGTTCCTGAACACCGCGCAGAGTACTGGTGCCCGGGATCAGAAAACCAGTAACAACAATGGCACCCCAAAATTTGGGAACAAGAAGTTGCCCAATGCCATTATTGTTGGGGTGAAGAAAGGGGGCACGCGGGCTGTACTGGAGTTCATCAGAGTCCACCCAGATGTGCGGGCAATGGGCACAGAACCGCATTTCTTTGACAGGAACTTTGAAAAGGGATTAGATTGGTACAGGTAAGAGTTTCAGAAGGGGGGAAACTGTCTACTATATATTATATATTGTATTATGCCCTAAAATTTCCCAGACTTATCGTAGACTCTTGTGTTTGTTTGTTTTATTAATGTATTTGTTTATTCGTGTATGTGTTTGTTTAATTATTGATCCATTCATGTTTGGATTAGTTACACAATTGCGAAATTAAGGGAATATTTAAAAAACGTTTACAGCGGTATTTTTTAAAGGATATATTGGTATCGTTTTAAACGTATGATATCCAATAAATTTTTCTATCTGAACAAAAACATTTTTTAAAAATACAAATCCACAGGTTGATGGTACAGTATAACACTCTCCTTAAAGGGTAATGGTTAAATACACTAAAATTAGCTATAATAAGCAACAAAATAATCCAATGCTGTTAAACTGAAATTATTAACAGGTATTGATTGTATGTTTGTTTGCATTTGGTTACATGGGTGCAAAGAGCATGCGGGCATTCATATTAATTGTGCTCATCCTGCACTGTGTCACACTTTCTTTTTGTGGCTCATTCCGTGTTTGATGTTGCTGTCAAATCCTACAAATAATTCATCAGTGCCTTGGGCATTTCTTGAGGTATTATAGGCTGAAATATTGAAAGGAAATACAGTTATGCACAGCATGGATCACTGTATGACAAGCAAGAGAGAAATAGGTTTTCGCTTTGATGCTGCAGGATTTACTTAAATAAAAAAAAAACGAGTTTAATTAATAGACTGTGATCCAATGTAATCTATGCTGCAGATCAGTTGTAGTTCGATAATCAATAAGACTATCTGATTAGATTCTGAGCAGTTAGACTATCGCTCTTTGACTTCCATGTATAAAGACTGTGACAGCTATTGTGGTGATGCAAATGCATCTCAGATAATCTTGTCTTTTTTCAAACGCAGTGTCTTACACAGTTATTGTTATACTGAATCGCACTGGTGTAGGGAACAATCCCACCTAACCGCACCTTAAACACAAACTAAAGCATGTGATAAGTGATGGTTTGATTAGATGGTTTGGCACCAATGCAAACAAGAGGAGGACTGCATATATTAAAGCATCTTCAAACCAGACCAGTGCAACTACTAGCAAACAAGCAGCTGCGGACAGCAAACCCAATTAGCTCTTTACCAGGTTTTGTTAGCATGTTTATGCCTGCATAGGACAAGGATATGTGTTATTAACAGCATCTACAATACAGGATATGCAATATTAATTAGGCACCTAAAACCGATGTTCAGTTCCCTCTGAATCATTTTGAATAATACAGTATAAACATATGCATATGTTTAACATCATACAGCGTACTGCTTGTTGGGGGCTTTGCTAGTACCATGAATAATGTAATGTACTATAGTGTATTTGAACTTTTGGTTTTGCACAGCATATGCACAATAGTGGTCTGGAGCAGGTTAATGACAGAAGCTTGGGAGACCCCCAGAGCTCATGTTACTTCTTTATAGACCACAGATCTCCCTTCCTATGGTAAGCTACAGATGATGTATGATATAGGTTGAGATTATTCATAATCTATCAGTGCGTAATGACAGCATCATCTGCTAATGGGTTGCTTAATGCATACACAGTCCCATTTGCATAAGGTGATGTTTAATGATTTGAATACATTGCTGTACGAGATAGGCTTTAGGTGGGTCTGTAACAGAAGTGTTAGAGGTATAACAATATTCACAATTGAAATGGGAAGAGAGAAGCGATATCCTCATGACAGAGGCAGGCCTGAGTGGTTTCCGCTTACCAGCCAATTTGCATGTTTTGTCATATTCATTTCTATCCTCTGCATTCATTTTTTAACCCGCCAACCGAAGTTACAATTTCACGGTCCATAAAATGTTTTTTTCATCAAGCTACATAATTATGTATGTAACCAATGCTACGTATAAGCCTTTACATAATTAATATTTGGGATGAAAAAAAACATGACTCAGTGGTATAGCCCCATAACTGCTGTTTAAGTAAAAAGAATTCATATGATCAGCGCTCAGTTGCTGAGTCATTGGTACCTGTAGTAGGAAAGAAAATTGTATTCTGTATTGTACCTCTAAATAATTTGAATAGTGATTAACCAGACTTCAATGTTTCACACACAGTCATATGCAAATACAGCATATACTCTATATGCTGATGGCATTTTAGAACATTTACAAAAGACCACGCTCTTCATGGCAATGCTATTTTCACTCTTATTTAATGCATTTTCAGTAGTAAGAATATTACACTTACAGATCCAGATGAATAACTGCAGCCAGACATTGTGTTGCGCAGTCACATTGACTGGCAGGGCTGTGCATTGCGCTGTCCTTGTTTTTCAGGTAGTCGTAAGAGGTGCTTTTTACTCTCGAGCAGACTGTCCTAAATCACGCAGAACAGAATAACGAACTCAGCAGGCTTGTGTTCACAAGCTTGAGGTTACAGGAACTGCTATAGTAAGGGAATTCGTATTAATTATGTTCTGTAGCACACCTCAATACTGCTTAATAAAACCGGAGCGCACAGCTTAATAGCTGTTTCGTCTGAGTTTGTCCACCTGGCAAGTTCATCATTCTTTTTTTTAAATTGCAGGGATTATGAGCAGATTGATCTTAGGGCTCTGAGAACATTGTATTGGCATGTTATAAGAAGATGTTATTATACAGAACTGCACATATAAAAGCAGGTATTATCTGTTTATTTATTTGTAAAGTCTTGATTCTGAGTATAGACACCCATTCACCCTGTGTATCTCAACATAAATAGTCATACCTACATTCCAAACAACAGGTCTGAAAAGCACTAGTAAAAAAGTGAGACAGAGAGAGGAACAGGAATATGTCGAGGTTGAGGTTAGATTTACCTGTGTCTAGGATCAAATTTAGAGGTCACTCTTCTGAACAGATCACTTTCAGGTGCTCAACTATATATATGTCTAGCAAGATTGATTGATTATGTTTCGGATACCACACCTTGAAAATCGAATGATGTGAGCTATTTCACTCAATGTTTTTCCTTCTTTGTGCAAGTCAGGGTTGTTATAATAATAGAAAACACCAGTGGAGGCTTTGAGGAAATTGTTGATGCTCATAATGCACCAGAGTAGAAAAATGCAACATGTATAAGACTTTTGCACAGCAGAGTATATAAATATATACTACAACCAAATCTCTTTAGAGTTGGAAATTAAAAGACTGTATCAAAACCAACACTGATTCAGGAGTATATTATTGAAATTAATAGGGGGGTGTCAATACTTTCAGAGAGAGAGAGAGAGAAGTTAATGTTATCTTGAGCTGCACAGTCACTCTGTGTATCGTTTAGTAGCGAGTTGAGGTTCCTAAAATGTAGTTGCAATCAGGTACCATACGAGATGTTAACATGAGTAGAAGAAAGGCTGGCTATAATAGGCACAGTGCTTGTTAAATTAGTTTATACAGTAGATTGCAGCGTTAACTCTGTCTTATGGAACCAGTATTCTATTTAACCATTAACCATTAGATGCCTTGAGCCTAATGATCAAAAACAACCAGCGAATGCAATTATTTTAAAATGCAGCAGAAAATGTGAAAGCCCAACAGTGTGGCCATTGTAAAATGTATTATAGGCGTGATAATTTTTTTTCAATTTTCAATGTTCAATTTTGAAGAGACACGCCCTGTGAAACTGAAAACTGTATAACTGGGTTCCAAATTGCAACAGAAAGCACACATTAAGGTAGTATGGACTCCCTTTACAATTCAACAACATTTGAGGGCACTTTGGGAGAGACTCAGCTGTATTTCCCCCTCTAAATTATTATTACAACATGATGATCCCCATGACAGATAGTATGTAAAACAATAATAATGCTAATTGTGTGAAGAGCCTATACCAGTTCCCAAACAAAGACACTATGCTGCTTTTTTTTTCCATTCATTCTTAAGATACCCCCAAAACCTAAGCAAATAAAATATTTGGTAAATCACCCGCCAGAAACTTGGAAATATTGATCAGCACAGCTGGTAAATGATTAAACTATTTTTCCAATAGCTGGTAAGCTAAATGTGCCTTAATGGTGTTCCTTCCATTGATCGTCTGCAAAGGAAGCTGCAGCTTCAAAACACATTATTACATTCCTCAGACAGGGGGCGCTCTGTGGCAAAAAAAAAAAAACTTGTAAAAGCGTGTTTGTTATGCAAAACGATTAGTTGCATTATGCATTTCGGGTAACGCTGTTATATATATATATATATATATATATATATATATATATATATATATATATATAAAATACTTTGTATGATGTTTTCACCACTGAAGAGTGAAGACAGCAACTCTTGCTTAATGAAAAACTTATATTCCAAAGTGTCTCTCAATTATTCATACTTTTTTTTTTTACTATGAAAAAGGTAAAAATAAAAACTAAATAAAGCTTAAGCATTTCATCATATTGTCTTCATCATAGCATGTTGAAAAATGGACATGATGAAGAAAATATGGAATTGATTGAGGATTCTTTGAACCGCGGGCATAAGATTCTAAAAGATAATATATATATATATATATATATAGATATATATATATATATATGAGAGAGAGAGAGAGAGAGAGAGAGAGAGAGAGAGAGAGAGAGAGAGAGAGATGCATTCAGTTGTAGGAGACTATGCCAAAAAATAGAAGAAAATGTGCATTTCAGCTTTATTGATTTTATGGACGTGAAAGGCATTACATTCAAAGCCACTGGGTTTCTGCAGGGCAGTGGTTAGAGTCACAGCAGGTCCTCTTAGCTAATGCTGCAATGGTGAGTACCAGCCCAGTCTGCCGTAATTTGCTCAGGGAGAAAAGCAACTCATAAACAGTTTCTCTGAAGGGTTAGATATGAAGGACTCGAGGACATTTTGCATTTAACTGCAAATATAGTACACCAAGTGATCTGATTAGCCCAGAACCTTGTGTGCATTATTGATGAACCGCTTTGATGTCAAAGCCAGACAAGACAATTAGACCAGGATTCACAATTCCCATTAATAGAAAAAAAATAAGTGTCTGTGTGTTTGAGCCATGGACTGGCCTTGCAAAGGACTCAGCATGCTCTGTGCGCTGTGCTCACCCCACTGTAGCTTGTATACTTTTTTTATTTTTTAGGTTTCTTAACATCTGACTGTCTGAATTTAGTTAATATTACCAAAACACAATTCTTTCATGCGGTCCATGTATGATATAATTACTTGGCTCCCTGTCCTGTTCCAGAAAGCAGTTGTTATTTTTATGAGCAGGATGCTTTTAAATAATGTTGATTTGCCCTCATTCGGTCATTTTGTTATTGATTGCTTGCAATGAGAGCCGCAGCAGCGAATGCAATTCTTCAATGTAGATCGGGGATCAGTGTCAGGTATTCAGTCCTGCGACATGCTTGCATTGGGGTTATTACCAGGGTTGCAATGCCTTCAACCAGGCACTTCAATCTGCATTGTTCTCGATTTTGTTTAATTAGACTTACATGACAGTGTTAAAGAATACTTTTGGGATGGATTTTTACTTTTTAATCACAAGTTAAAGTATAATGTTGCATTTGTAAAAATGCATATCTGAAGATATTTCAGAACCGTTGTCTTTAATTGAGAATTGGGTTTTATCATCTGGCTTTATAGACTTGGATTAGCATTAATATTGGATTATTTCATATAAGACCTCTGGCTAAATATTTTAAAAAGGTTCCTTTTTGATAACAGATGAATCCAGTGCTAATGCTAAGTGTTATAACATGAAAGTATTGTTTTATAGGATTGCATTATAGCAGCACCCCCTCTCTTGTGTTTTCTCAGACGAATGCATGCTCTGTGTTTTATTTAGCCTAGGACAGTGTGCTGAAGTATTCTATACAGCAAGGCTTCACATTGTTTAAGTACTTAGGCTTTCAGTTTTCATTGATTGAAGTGCAACATGATCCAAGTTGGAAAAGCAAGGCCACTATTTTGAATCTTCTCCTCAGACGGTTTCCAGGCAACCGTTAAAGTCTGATGACTTTCTTTCATAAAAGAGTAAACACTGAGCACGGTGTTAGAAAATGTAATATTATGTTTATATGAACTTCAGGTTACAGCACAATCTTGTAGAAATACTGCTTGTCTGTTCTGACGAATACCCCTTTATAGGTATTTACTGTGTACAGTCACCCATATGTATAGTGTTTATATACTGCAGACTAGTTTAAATGTGTGTAGGCCTCAAACAGTTTCAGAAGTTGTTTGCTTTTGAAGCCCTAATAAAAGCCTCCTTTAAGTTTTAGTTTAGTACAGCTTTACAGATGCCCGTTCTGCCTTGATTTGCAGCAATGGCTAGCTTAATTGGCTAATTAGTAAAGATGGATATAAATGTGTTATATTTAAAAATGTTTTACCTAAAGCAATTGAAAATGCGATTTTATGTAACGGGCAATACCGCCATGTCTTCCAAGTTGAAAACGGTACATTTGTGAAGATCTGTTTTTAACACACAGCATACCAGCCTGACACATCTATGAATGCAGAGCTTGCAAGGGTGTTTCAATAGCTGTATACCTTTGCTTTAGCTATGCTAATTCCGAGGCTGTGTTCAGTTTGCACATTCTGAAGACTTCGGTTTAACTGGGCTATATGAAGATAACTATTTTCCCATAATGGAACTAAAATCTAGAGGCTTTTTAGATACTTTCTCCTTTCATGTGGGTCAAAGTGAAGAGTGGTGTTTAATGCTTCTGGCAATCAATAGGGAAATGAACTGTGCTAATTAAGCCGCCTTCTGGGTTCTTAAAATATACATTTTTTCTTTAATGAAATATATTTTCTCATGAATGTAAATAGTTGGAGCTTGTATCGTCCTTCTCTCCATTGCTTCTGTAACCACAACATGAATTGATTAGGAGCTTTCATTCAAGGCTGGATAAACTGAATACAGTAAAATGCCTTTTTAATGACTTCTTCTCATCCGTAGCTTTAAAAACGCTCAATGGTGGTATACGCAGTAACCCTAAAAGAAACTTTAAAACCCAATTTCACAATCAGTGCACCTCAGAGTCTCCGTTACAAAGGGAGTCCGTGTAAATTTGTTCAACATTGCCTCAATATAGTTACTTAATTGATTGCTAACTCCATGTCGATCATATCAGCATCAGTATTTTATAAGTACGTTTTAAGGTGGATTAACCCTATAATTATTATTGTCATTGTTGTTGTATGTTTATTGTCTTTGGTAACAAAAATAAAATAATTAATGTAAATATGGGGAATTACTTTTTTTTTTTTCTAATCAATAAATTCTGTTGAGGTTTTATTTTTATATTTTTCTCTAAATTGAAAACGGAATCTGTAGTATACAAATTGATCACATTATTTAGATTAATCTTGTTCATTAAATTGTAAGGTCGTCATTGCTAGTGACTTGAAACACTGCTTGCTTAACAGTTTTGCTGATGAGTCTCCTAGCTCGTGTAACATTGACCGTATATATATATATATATATATATATATATATATATATATATATATATATATATATATATATATATATATATATATATATACACACACACACACACACACACACACACAGAGTGCTCCCTCGCTATAACACACAATATAAGCGTGGGGGGCGCCGTGGGACACATAACAACACACATCTGACTAAAATACAAAATAACCCTCTCTATAATGCACATACAGTGAAGTGAAAATGTAACTTTCCATGAATTAACCATGCATAAATTAAAAAAAAAAACAGGTAACATTCCCACTCGTGGATCATTCTAATGAGCAGTTTTTAAACTATGAATAGCCTGGCTAAACGGCGGGTGGGGAGTTCAGTTCGAAGCGACTGACAAGCAAACCAAGTGCGAGAAGGAGAGCGGGTCGGGAGACGAGAAGAGGGAAGTCTGTGTTATAACGGGCCAGCGCAGCTTTTCTTCAGTTCAGATACTGTATTGAAAGGGAGAAGGAGGGAGTACAGTATCTATAACAGACGGACTCGCCACCTAGGCTCGCTCGGGTTCTTTTCCCTTCTATATTCACGACTAGCAAACAGAATGGAAAGAAATAGCACTGACGTGCACTTTTAATTACAAAAATAAACAAAAACAAACAAATATGTATATATATATATTACAAATTGGGCTAATTTCCAAAAACAGGTCTATCTTGGTGTTTCAATATATATAAATTTCTAAAGTGTTCTCTTTTTCATTCATTATTTAAACTTCTTTTCGCATTTTCATTCATTCAGAACGCTTTGAACATTTTAACACAGACACTCACAATGAGAAGACCTCTCAGTACATTTTAGAACAGTGCAGTTTTTGGGCTCAGGAGATATATAATAATTGATGTTTCATTGACATAGTTCACCTGTGCGTATTTGTAGTAGAATATCTCCATCTACTGTTTTAAAACCAATATCTTTGATCTACACACTATATATATAATCAGAACTTCAATTTATTATATTTGGTACCCATGAATATATATATATATATATATTATATATATATAATTATATATATATATATAATATTCTGAACGTGCTTTACTGTTAATGGGCAATTACCCGTGAAAGATTCAAGGTTCGCTCAGGTGAATGACCACTATATCTATATTTCAGTAAAGTTGTGGTAATTCATAGAAGTCCCCAAAGCAATCTCTTCGTCTTTTGCATGCGTACCAATTATTGTCCCACAAATACTGCTTGTTGACAGCCATAAATTATTAATTCATGCTTAATGCTACTTTTCCTTATCCTGGTCTGATGAACTCCTTGTATTAATTTGGAAGCACCTACGATAGGACTGGCCCTGTGGCTGCAGACCCATGGATTTAAACATGCCACTGAAAAGTCGCTCTGTTGGAGAGCTGACAGCCTTAGCATTAAAAACCAATTAATGTCCATTTCATTCCCTGTCCTTGAATTAGAGAAACTGTTTAACACAATGCATGTGTTAATTTAAGCACACACCGGGCAGCTCTGCATTGTTCATTGTCTCAGTGGCCTGCATCAGTGATTTTTATGATAGACTTAGGAAAGTGTTTCCAATTTGAATAGCAAATAAGGGCATGCAGCCAACCCATCCAGGAACCATTTAATCATCTCTCTCGCACAGCCTATTGTGAACTTCTATTGGGAGTTTTAATGGGAACAGGTAGTTTAATGATAACAGTGTGGAAGGAACCATTAGCGCCTGGCTCATATGCCACTGTCCCATCTGAAACGATCATTAAATGTATATGATTATTTTAGTCTTATCGAATGATCTTTAATGACAACGCATATCGTTTTGAACTTAGCACAAGTGGAACAACAGTGGAATGAGTCATTGGTATATGGTGCCACAGTGCTAACATTATTCACAGCATGTACCAATGCTATGACAATGGGATGTACTGGTGTTAATGCAGTGTGGTACATGGGTCTGTACAAGTGTTCATTTGGGTAACTGTTTCATACTTCTTCCAAATACATTGTGTTGCCATAGCTGCTAATACTGGACCAGAGACCAAGACAGTAGAAACTTAGCTCAGGTGCTGCTAGTAAAATAATGGCCAAAGTTTGCTTTTTGTTTGTTTTTAAATAGGTTAAAGAAACCAATAACTACATAATTTCAAATTGCACTTGATATTTTAAAGTACATGTATTCCCCCATTTTTTGGTACATTTTCCTGGCAGAATGTTGGACACTACCCCCATTGGCCCAAGCATGAAAAAGACACAGGATTATATAGGCTTTCATGTAATACCTATGCCATGTGCCAGGGATCAGTTGTGAAAACCCTTTTTACACAAAGCGCCACATGAGCCAACATTTACCTAACGGCTTAAGCACACAGTGTATTCTCCTCGGTTGCAGACCCTGGCCACTATTGTAACGACATGCAGAAGATTTGAATACATTTTTCTTCAAGGAGATTGTCCATGACTGTGCCAGACCTAGAATGCAGTGTTTTGTGTGTTTGTGTTACATCAAAGGAACACAGCTGGCAAGAGAGCGACTGTTTCTTTAATATGAAAGAGTTGTATGGGCCACAGGAACCCGGAAGGCAGATTAGAGCTAAATGAATAATTCCGAGCACAGAGACGGGGAGAGGTAGTGAATAGTTAACCATTGTAGCACTGGCTGTCATATTTATAGTACTGTACTGAGGGTGCATAAATTAAAGGTGCCGTTTCCTTTTCCTTTTTAATTAAGGGTTCCTGGAGGGGAATGAAAAATGCCTTTCAGTTACAGCTCTCTCAGAGAGGCAAAAGGCTACAAGCACAATATTCAATTTTTATATTTTATATTTTTAAGAGATGTTCTGTTTTTATTGTTGCCCTTTGAAGAAAGCTCCTTGTGGAACAGCCAGTGAAAGGAAATTGAGATAAAATGTACATTTTGTAGGCAGAACATGCCGTTTAAAGTCTTTACATTAGACCGATGAAGCAATCGTTCATTTTAGCAGGTTGTTTTATTTTGGTTGGCTGAAGTATTCTTGCCACTAAGTTCATATACACTCAAGGAAATGTGTTAGAAATTCATTTATAGTAGATGAATGGGAATATTTACAAGGCAGATTCATCAATTGTCTAACACTTTTAAAATCCATCCTGTACATTCCCCAGGGGAAAACTTTACATACGCAGTTTTAAGAAGGATATAAACCTCACTTTTCCCAAATCAAAACCAATGTTTGTCAGGCGCCTGGGAGTGTAGCACCAGAAGAGATAATCGGAACAGGTGGCACGAACAAATTAGTTGTTTTTCAAGATTGAAACCCTATAAGTACGCCTATACAAACGCTTCTGTGAACACACAATGAACAGAGGGTACAGTATAGAGCCAATACAAAGTATGAATATGTAAAATCTCCAATACTTGCAGGGTACAGAGCACTCCTGCACTGCAGTTCATAGGCAGATTGTACTATCCCATTGTCCCAACCCTTCAAAATGTCAGAGACAGCTGTAAGTGACAACCAGCCTGCAAACCCCTAAAGGATTCTTTAATCTCTCTCTCAAAGCAGCCATGGATAGCAACCCATCATTCTCACTAGGCAAACTGTTCAAGCCATAGTGACTAATATACAGTGACTCAAGGTATTTACAGTGTCCAGTCCAGCAGAAGCCAGTGCATTGAAATTGGTCCTATAAATCGTCCACTGACAAGCTCTATCATTTCAGATAACTATGCAAATTATATATATAACTTTCCCTTGACAAAGGTTTGTTAAACATGCCAAAGCATTATGAAGTTGGCTATTTTGAGCAATATTTATATATTTGTATTTCAGAAATACAGATTTAAAGCTGGCTGAGTTGTGATCAATTTCTACTTGCATTCACCTCCATAAAAAACAGCAAGGTGTAGCCCTGCAGGATTGCAATCAAACAGGGATCTATAAATGTGTCTCTCTCACAACATGCTACATTCTTTGCTAAAGCACAGATAAAAAGCAGTCTACGGTTTGCAAAGAATACCTCGTGTTTTTCGGGGGGTGGGGTTGCGATCAGGTTTGCTTTTGCATCCCAGATTACATGAACCTGTTACTGTTAAGAAAATACCCAAGCCACTGACAGGAGCACTCTATCTATCAGCTTACATTAATATATCAGAAAATCAGACTGTGGAGACCTAAACCCATTGTGTGTGGCCAGGCTTTAATAAGATATCCATTAGCTGTCTCTCATAAAACCTTAGCAGAAGTTAGTAGAGTTGTGCTAGACATTTTTTTTTCCTGTGATATTTTCCTGCTGATATGTCTAGCATGTAACTTTTTCATTGGCGTCACAATAACTAAATAGCCCATGAATCTGCAACAGTGTTTCGAAGCAATCCTGCGGTTGCAAGAGTTAGGCAGGTTTTAATTCTAATGGGACATTGGCCTCACACCCTAAGGACTAAACCCTGAAACCACACTTACCTGGTGAAGGCCACTGCATATTGTAAGTGATACAGTGGGGATTTACAACACACTAGTTTTGCACCATCTTGGATTTCTTTAATATATTGCTAATGAAAAAAAGAAGATGACTGGGATTTTGGTATTAAAATAGTATCTGGAAAGCAATATGAAATATAAAAGGCGACAATCATCGACTGAAAAAATCCCAGATAAGCATTGACATGGTTACATTTTATATTAGAATAGTGTAATAACATGGGTTCAGTAAAAAAGCTAGAAGTGGCTTACCAACCTACTGATATTTCTGGGATGCAACCAGGGTTATTGTTACAGCCTGGTCCTTGTCAATGTATTTGCATTGTCTGTACAGAGATAGAACGAGGTGCGTACATCTATCATTCCTCTCGCAGGAGGATATCATTACGGTAAGAAAAGAACATGTAAAAAAAAAGGTGCACAGCATAACCCTTTTTCTATTCCAGAGGCATTCGTTACAGTCTGCAGCAGGTAATACTTCAATTACAGAGGAGCGATCCTGACGCATGTGGCAGCCAGATTTACTAAAAGATACTGTGCGGAACCTTAAGGTTAGAGTATTGGGTTGTGTGCAACTGTTTGAAGCTTGATAGTTATATGGAGATAAAATTAAGTCAGCGATTGTCAACTCAGACTGTTGCCGTGCGTTTCATATCAGATGTAATACTTGAAAGAGGGTGAGGGGAAAAAATGGAAAGATCACAGTGTTTTAAACCAAAGAAAAAACGCAGAGAAACATTTAGTGCAAGCATTTGAGTATATTAACATTTAATCTAAAACAGCAATTACAACTTTAAAGACTTTTTTTTTTTTTGGTTCTGCATTTTTTGAGCATTGTTAATTTTTAATAGATAACGTATCCCTTATCCATAGTTAGTGACTGGCAATTAGGTGGAGGTGGAGAGCTGCCTGTCACAGGGAGACCGTGTTCAGCTGTGACATCCCTCTGCTGGACCAAGCTAATTAAGACCCGCTAGTAAGCACAGAGACAGAGGCACCAGCTTCCTTCAGTGTATTTAGGGAACGTTCAGTGCCTAAAGGCAGCATTGCCTCCAGTCCTGTGTGTATTCTTTTCCAGCAGAATCTGTGCTGCTACAGTATTTCAGAAGAAATTACAGCAAAACTAATTGCTGCAGAGGTGCAACCTGGAAGAGAGCTGCAGATTGCATGAGGTTCTCCTTCTGGTGCTTTATTTCTGAAACTAACAACAGTGAGAAAAGCTTGGTTCACTGTTTTATTCCATGGAAAAGTCTGTGAAATGTATGGTCGAGCGCAGACATTCAGTAAGCCATTGCTGACCATGGTTCTTACATGGTTGTGATCGACTGTAGTTTTAAATTCCATGGTCTGGCAATGCAGGTTTGTGATAGTTAAACATTGTGTTGCTACAATATGTAACAGTAACAAACAGACTTTTCAGGCTCAGAAATCCAGTGACTGTCTTGAAAAAGACAAGATCGTCAGTAGACAAGATCGTCACTTCAGGAATTGCATTGATTCACCACGTGTTATTCACACGTTTTTCAGGCTTGCAAGTTCAAGAGCACGATGCTGTATATTGCATGATTATTGATTTGTACCGAGATCTGGCGGTATTGTGTTCAACTGTATTACACTATACTACAGTTTTGATAGACTAAGGCTGACTGAAAAATATGTTTTGGTGGCAGCCTTACTGTAGGGTGATGCAACTCTGTTGGTTATAGCTCTATACTGTAGGGAAAGGTTGAACATGTTACAAGCTCATGCGTTAATCCCTGAAAAGAAATGTTGTAACAGTGTTTAAACATACTGGGAAGTTTAGTATCTAAACAGAATATAAATATAAATCTGAAGACTTTCAGTTTACTTTGTAATTAATCTTTTTCCAATCACAGGGGTTCTGTTGTCTCAGCAAGTTGAAGCTCACAGCCAGTGATCCAGGAGACTTAATTGGAAATCTCCAGTTCCATTTTTCTAATTTATTATAATGGATTGTTTCATTTTTCGTAATTGATTGGAGCAGGTGACTTCATTTGTCAAATACACAGATTTAATGGCCACAGTAATGAAAATGTAACAAGTATGAAGATGTTCAGTTAATGTAACGGCAGCTTTACCAATTTCTGTTAATAGCAAACAGTTATGAATCCATCTAGCCTTGATTGATTGTGAAAACTTGTGATCGAGTGAAGCAAGAGCACTTTCCTCCGGCAGTAAATTAGACCAATTTGACATACTTTATCCAACAAGAAACGTTCTCCTTCATAACATAACCTCCCTGCAAATTAGAGTCTCTTTCGTTTGTATTCATTTGACACCTCCTGTACTAACAACAGAAACAAGTGTTTCCAGCACGCATTGGAAGAGTAGGAAACAGTCAGAAGCAGTGGGGAAGAAATTATCTTGCACGTACTTACTGGAGATAACAATTCATGAGTTCTTCACAAAGATTGCAAAGCTTAAGAATTGTATTTGTTTTTTAAACGTGAAGTCTTACCAGGGTGGCTATACCTTTGCTTGTAAATCCTCTTGTTTGCACGAGATGTGAATCTACGACTCAGCATAAGCTGGAACAAAACCATTGCTAGGATTGCATGTGCCCTCCATATAAAAACAAAAGCTATGGCATTAGATTAGAACAAAACAAAACGCTGGCAGTGACAGGAGACAGCCCAGCTGGTCTGGTTTTGTCCCATGCTTCTATACTGTCCACCCAGTGCCACACTAGGGAACCAATGCGGTGTTTAACAATCTCCCTAAACCCGTTTAATGGGCCTGTGTAATTTATCTTAACAGCATATGTCTAGTTTCACCTTGGTCAACAGACCGCCTTACAATGGCATCAGGAGACTTGGCATTTAGCAGAGCTACACAGAGATGCCCAGTAGAAATTTTAGTTAGATTAACTGTTTAAGAGTTGTGAATTGTAGAAGAGAGAGAGAGCTCCCTCCCTAATGAGCTGCCAGTGCTAGGGCGCTGGTTTCCAGTGAGCTCTGAAGTCCATCAGGTTGTCAGGTACGCTGGGGCTTTCTGGAGAGTAAATTAATCCAGAGGGCAGTGGTTTGAGTCCCCGATTCACCCACATTGTAAGGCTGAGACATGCTTCTAGTTGCTGAAAATTTTGAACACCTAAAACCTCAAAATGCATGCCTGTGTACATTGTATAACTTGATCACTGGACTAATCTCCATCATTCAGCCAGCTTTCAAGTGACTCCTTCATCCCACTCTGCCTCTCTGAGGCTGTCTTGCAATTCACTGTTTCATTTCACTCTCCTGGTTTTCATTTGTCATAAAGTCAGGCTTCATTTATTTATCTATTTATTTATTTGTATTTGCATATTGCTAGTGAATAGAGGTATTGCACAGTGTATGCTAGTTTGATGTTTTGGTAGTTTAAAAGAAGGGGGATCTTAACCACAATTGGTGCTAAAAGCACATAGGGTCTATGTGTTGCTCTTAGCTGTGGCGAACTTAAATCCAATTAAAAAAAAACCCTTTGTGATGTTTTGTTCGATAAGTGGGGGTCATTGAAAAACTAGTTCTTTTAAAAAATTATATATATATAATGGTTTTGATCTAATCCCAAGCAATAAGCAGATGGAAAGTGAGTACCGTATCCCATGGAATTATCCTATCAAACACAGCATCTGCAATCGATAGCTGATCTTTGGGAGCATTTGCAAGTATCCTTTTCAAAAGCAGAAAGCAGGGAAGGGGGTCCTGCACAAAACTGAGAGAGATATCTTTATCTTGCAGTGAACGCGTCTTTTTGGGAAGTCGCTGCTCTGTTTTATTGCTCTTTTGTGGTTGCTTTTAAGTCCCTTGAGCTCTCTCTGGCCTTGTGGCCCAGGTACATTGTGAAGCACTGGTCCGGAATAAAGGAGCTGACCTGCTAACAGCAGGGGGCTGAGTGAACAGCTTTCTTGTTTGCTGTGACTAATGTGATCATCCAGGGGGAATTGTGCCGGATAGAAATGTGGTATTAGTGAAAATGTCCATGAAAATATAAAACATTTCAATAACTGCTTATAACTTAAATGCGCTTACCTTTAAACAATACTAATACTAGTACTACAACTACACTAATAATAATAATAATAATAATAATAATCACCATTAAATAAGCATGCTTTAAGAATTCAGCTATGTTATTATTCAGCATTAATGTGCTTTTTTATGTCACCTTGCATAGTTTAAAATATAGTACCACTCACCTTCATCTGATGAACAAATTCCTCTTAGTGTGCAATGAAACAGAATGCAGAGGCTGAATGGGAAACTGAGCAGATACGGTTTGTTAGGTCTTGGAAGCTTTACTCTGTATGAAATAGCAACTCCAAACCATGCTGGTAAATAACAATGTTTTCTTTTTGTTTTTCCCTGCCGCTTGTTGATGGGATTTCAGGAATAGAAAAGTTAGCCTCTGATGTGCCTGTAGTTGAAGTAATATAGGAAACAGCTGAGCCAGTAAACATCTGAGAAGAAAGATGGCAGGAGGGCTCTGAGAGTGGAGACTGGGACAAGGCCTGGTCAGTGGACTTTGAGAACAGCAGAAGTATTGATTTGAAGATATTCAGACATGTTAGAATATTGTCTTGGGTGTGCTGGGTTGGAAGATAAGCTTTTTTGGAGAGAATTAAATCAGTCTTGCCATAATTCAAAGGGCAGAGGCAGCATGGGGTCTTGGCTGACCTCCACCGACAGATTGGGAAGTGAAGATCATCTGTGTATTATCTTGTACCATACTAGGTTAAAAAAAATATTTCAGTTTGCATACTCTACTTTCAGGTAGTCTGTCGTTTGGGTCGCAGCATGTGATGAGGGAAAGACTCTGGTTGGTTAATGACACAGGAAGGAAGTGGTCGAAGGGGTATGACAATTTTTAGATTACCATACCAATGTATAAACCTTTTCATAGACCGCAGTGTAGTTGCGAGTTTTTGACAGGTTTAATTGATGGTTAAGGGATTGTATTGAGTGACAAGTGGCTTCCAGTACAACGTTAATTACTGGCTCACTCTTCCAGCCATTGACACACATCAAAGAAGAAGAAGGGTTTGCTGGAAGGCGACACCTACAGGCCATGGGAATGTAAGGTTTCTTTGTTGTGTTTGTTTTTAGGTTGTGAGGTTTGGTTTTTTTGGGGTTTCTTTGTTGTTGTTTGTTGTCGTCCATGCAGTTTAATCAGCAGGAAGTTGGTTCTCCTCAGAGGAATGGAGGGGAATAAAGTCACAGTTGGCCTACAGTAATATTGATTAACTAAATTTTCATGTTGCTAACTCACAAGGTTTTCTGTGTGTGGTGGGCACCAGGGAAATGTCACAATAGAGAATCTTTTTTAAGCTCGCCTTAGGGGATTCTTAGATTGCAGTTCTTAAAATACTGTACCCAGCGAAGCCGTCTAATTCCATTCACTGCAGAATTTATTTCCTATGTTTGTAAAAACAATCTCGTATATACTGTTTTATAATGCCAGTCGACTAACAGTATTTATAGCAACTGAGATCACAGATTGGAAAATAGAAGTTGTATTCATTGGTTTAAAAATGCTAATATGATCTTTATTAATGAAATTCAGGCTGTTCTTCATTACTGTGGTTACGTTCTTCTGAAGAGATTACATCAGTATGAATACATTTTAAAGCACAGTTCTATTTGTAACATATAATACATGGATGAAGGCTATGTTTGCACCCTGAGCCATTAGAAAAAGGCATAATACCACAGTAGTGACGTCAAAAAGTGATAATTCCTCTGGAGAAAAATATACTTGAACTTTGACCCGTTCGACGCCTCGAGACCATCACTTTCAATTCAAACATAAAATATCTCATTTTAAATAAGTACAGAAATGTTCATTAATGATCAACCAAATGAGAAAGCATAAAAAAAAATGTAAAGCTGATACATTTCGTATCTCAGAGAAAGTGGAGAGGAACGGGAAATTTAAACAAGGTAAAGACAATCATCCAAATAAAGCCGAAGCACTAGCGGATAACGACATCCTGAGAAGTGATCTCAAGCATGTTTAACGCGGAAGCTCTTTGGAGCATGGCCACACTTGAGTGCAGCATTGTAATCTACCTTTTCTTCAGAGTTGATCCTCTCCCATCCTCCATTTCTACTTACATCAGCACGACCTGTAGGAAATCAAGTACGAGGGCTGTGTATCTGTTTACCTTGTTTAGCCCATCCTCTGTGCATAGTGAGTAGTTTTAAAAAATCTATAAAAAAAGATATTTATTGTCTCCCTCCCTTTATAAAGCAGTACGTTTTTAATAAGGGGGTTCGGATATGCATAGCCAACGTATTGGTTACTACAAATCTGAAGATGGTTTGACAGATTGCAAAGAGAACAGTGAAAGTAATAGCTCAGTGATAATTTTAGTGGGGGCATTGAGGCTTCTGAGTGGTCTCAAGCTAGTGGGACAACCAGCAGAGTTTACTTGGCACATCAGCACAAGATCCATTAATCAAGATGAATTGATTAATAATTCTGGGACCGAGCAGGTAGCAGTGGGTTGGACCTTTGCTTTGGAGGACAATTACCCAGGCGGTAAATCAGTAGGAGCAACACTGCAGCAAAGCATTGTTCTATGTTGCCATATTATCCCCTGTCGTTTTAAATCACACAGTTATGCTTATAGCTGCAATTAACATCCCGCTAATGAACAGGAAGCTGTCATTAATCTAGTAAATAAGGGTTTACAGTGTGTGAAAAATGACTTTGTTTAAATAAATGGGGCTCAGTGCTATATGTTCAAAAATTGTCAGACAAGTTAATCAGAAGTAGGTTCTAAAGCAGGTTTTAATTTTCGTAGTTTATGAGTCTCATCACAATGTGGGATTTTTTTCCCTGGGGTATACTTCACAGTTTTTGTGCCTGGCTTGCGGCGTTCTTAAAGTGATGCACAAATTAGACTTCTCGTCGTAGAACAGTGGAACAGACACTAATATGTTACGTTAAAAGAGATTTCAAGATATGAACAAAAAAAAAAATCTGCATCAGCTCTTCTGATGGAAACTAACCTTCAGAATTTTTTAGCTGAAGAACTCTCTGAATCCCAGCTGTCACACTGTATCAAATGAATGATTTCCATTTAAAAACATATTTGAACTTGTATACCGGGGTATATATTACTGCTCAGAAATGATGGCTTTTAGAGATGTTGCCACTAATTAAAGCTAGTGATTCATGTGAAATAAAAGCTTTATGAGGTCTCATCAGTTTATAGAGTTATCTAGTGATGCATAAAATACTCCCATGCTCCTTGTTATTCCAGAATACAAATGTAAATTTCTGGAGACAGTGTTAAAGGATATTCTATAGGGGTTTAATCAGAAGCTCCCCTCTAATCACTCCTAAACATATGGGGTATGTCTAGATTCCCCTTATAGGCCCCAATGACTCCCACCGCCTTCCGTAGGGTATTGTAAAAAAATATTGGCCCAAATATAGGAATTCAGGGATACTGTGCACAAAAACAAAAACACTTCTCAATAAATTGTCAGGGCAATTGTTACCATTATTGTTTTTTTTTACCTCCACCTGCTGATGAAATATTTCCAGTGTTACTGGTAAAGGAAATTCACTCGTGTGGTATAGCATCCGTTTGCGAGGGATTACATTTTGTTGAGTTTTTAAAATTTTTTTTTATTCTGCTCATGGTTCTCTTGAAGTTTTAAACTTATCAAAATATTCCAAAAATATGATATGCATTATTGCTTTCAACCAGCTGGGTCTCATTTACGGGGACTGCACTAAACAGAATATGGGTTTTCCAGCATGTTAAATATAGTGTATGTAAACGACCAGGCTATCGTGACATGTTGTCTGACAATATAACAGTTTAACGCAACAGGCAAAACACATTCACAGCACACTAAACTATTACAACATGCAATCCAAATTAAGAAAATGAAAAGCGGCTCCTTCTTCAAATCGATATGCACTGTGCTTTTGTAATGAAACCAGGTCCTGCAAGGAGAATTTACTCACAGTATTACTCCTGAGGATGACCGGTTTTTCAGCACCCCAACTGCTTCAATGTCATTCCTTCTGCTGAACCTTGGCAACTCAAGACTCAGCCGGGAGGGGACTAATCATATAATCCGGACTTTCAGGGTCCTGCTTGCACTGGCATGGGGTCATGTTTTTGAAAACGGGAATGTCAGATTTCCTGCCGCAGCTATAAGCCGGCTCATGCAGCTCAATGAAGAGCCGGCATTGTGTGCAAGCTTGCAACCTTTCCAGCCGTCACCCCGCAGCAGGTGCCTCTTCCAGAGGAGGGCTGGAGACTTCACTGATTAAGGATTAAATGGTTTCCCTGAAGATCTGAACATAATCAGAGCTCTCGAGTGAAGTGCCTACGGTGAATAGGAACCCCCTAGTTATGCATGCCTCAAACCCGTCTCCATGTCAGGGAACGCTATTTAAAAATGAGATGCAACCTTAAATCCATAAAACGTCTTTGTATTGTAGATTACGTTGCCCTAGCTCATTAAGAGCTCTGATCTTTTTTAATCCCACTGTTTAATTTCGCTGTGCCCTGATTTTTTTTTTTTTTTTTACGTTTCTAATCTTCTTTCTTCCTCTTTCATCTCCCTGTCTCACAATTGCTTTTAGTTTGATGTCCCTGTATGTGTCTTCCCTTCTTGTGTGCACCCTGGGGCAGCAGTGAGATATTACAACTGCTCTGAACAGGAAATACTCATATCTTGTATGTCATTGCTGTCCTCATATTACACTGTAGTGTTTAGGCCACTGTTATACAATAGCCTTTTAGATGAGTATTATGAAAAACTGAATGGCTAATAGTGTAATAAATACAAAATAAAACGATATTTAAAATGCCTAGGAGGAAACTGTTGTACTTTAATGATGATTAAATCACAGAGATAATACAGTTGAGTGTGTGTTTGCTGTTTATGAATATATATAGGTCCTACTTTGTCTAATAACAGAGATATACTGTTCCCTCACTGGTTTAAATATAAAGTGAACTCTAAAAAATCTAAAAAAAGAACTTGTAAATTAGCTCCAGCAATGACATCAGTGAAACGGTGTAGCTGTGCCGCTTTCAAGCAGGGTTGTGCCTGAGTTCAATTAGCACTGACTTCCTGACACGAGATCAAAGTGAGACAGGAAGAACAGAAAGTCTCTGTAGGTCTGTGCTTTTTATAGTATTGCAAAGGGACATTTTCAGAGAGCAGTGATATGTAGATCTCAGAAATGCTGACAATGCTTACCATTATTGCAAAGGTGGTAACAGTGGTATCCGTCATAAAAGTTTACCACGGTAAATTTTCAATTTTCTCATACGTCTCCCATGGTTTTACTGTGTCTTACCATAGTTTACCTTGGCTTGCCATGTCTTTCAATATACTTTACCATACCTCTCTGGGCGTTACGGGGCTTACCTATGCTTTCACGATGGTACGTGTGTATAAGGGATATCTATTGCCCTATTGATCCCAACAGGGGAATCCCTAAGACATTATGCATTGGCAGAATGTTTATTGTGATTCTTCATTTAATAATGTGGATACTGTCAAGTCCAATGACAGAAGAGGAAAATGAGCATTGAAACCATGCAGTGTGTAATAATGACATCAGGGGAGAAGCAGAGAGCGTGACAGATACTAATACCCCCAGCCTCAGGGCAAATCTCCCGTACATCATACGCGTCTGTCTTTCTGGGTGAACTGGGGAGTGTTAGGAATGAGACTCAGAGACCAGAAAGCTACAGTTTAAACACAAGAACAAATAAACATTCACAAGGGCCAAAATAAAAGGTTCAACAAAACAATTGGGCTGTCAGGCTGGGCATTCGCCTTCACTGACCAAGTTCTCCACAACACATATGCTCTTTCGCTCAGCCACAAGGAGGTACAGCCTTCATGTTTTTTTTGATATCCTTTAAAATCAGCTCCTTGTTGACACAGCAACTAACTCAGCTAAGTAGGGACTAGAAACCAGCTAAATGAATAAATACATACATAGGCAAAGCCCAGTGATGAAGGAAGATCTGAAAGAAAGTGATTTATAGCATACTGTCGTAGAGGGTCTAGACTTTCAAGCCATTCTTTATTAATGAAAAGTAACACAGACCAGGGTTTGGGGTGCATGCAACTTATCTGAAATGAGTTGAACTTTTAACTTTATAGAAAGATGTCATTGAATGGTTCCTTGGTCTCGTGCTGAAAACAAAATAAAAATGGACACATAGACAAACATGTCAGTGTATCACAGGATTTTTATTGGAGTTCTAGGTCCTATTCTGCCTGTTTTCAAAGCCGGACATTCTTTATTGGCAGGTCCAGAACATTTAATAAAGCAGCTCCTAAGAATAATGTACCCTTCTGTTTATAACACTGTAGATTTATCATGAATGTGTGCGGATTGGTTCTCCTGCCAATTAAAAAACTGGCCGAGCAGCAGATGCAAGTAATAAACAATGCACAAAGGGTTTTCCTGTGTGTGTTCCTGGCACATTCCAATAAATATTTAAAGGCACTGGCGCTATTTGTTCCTGCCTCAGTTGACTCTGGGCTAAAAGACCACACAATTTAAAGTTTGTACTGCCTTTTCTGAGATGTTTCCCTTCCTTACTGTAAATAATTGTGTCCTGGGAGATTTGCTTTGTCATATTTCACAGTGCTGAGCAACAATAAATCACTCTCATCCCCAGGGTAGAAATATATCCAAGCCTGCAATCTATTTAAAATGAAAGTAAAATAAACATGTAGGCAGCTAATATCAATTATTAAGCTATTAGTGCCCGTCAGGAGCTGCAAACACGCCTGCACGTCTACAGCACAGCCTGAGTAAATTTGTTCTTGGAGAGGACAGCGCTTTCAGAGTGACGGTTTTTCTTGAACTGTCATCTAAAATGAAAATGCTTGCAGATCTGATAGCTAAGATGAATGGAGTTCCAGCACAGTCCTTGGTCACCCTCTCCAAAGGAATGTCTATGTGTCAGCGAGAGTGGGGCTGTTTAATACAAACCCCATTTAAATAGATGATTAATAAAACAATAGCATGGAAAGTCCTGTTTTATTTAACTGTGTCACTGCGTAAAAGCATTGCGTAAAGAAAAAGCCCCCTACTGCTGTTTTTTTCAGTGTAGTAATAGATATCTACCATATGTAAATATATGTGGGTTGTGATCTGGTTTAGTGGTATGCCAATTAAGTTTGAGGGGAGAGGGGTTTTTTTTCTAAATCTTTATCAAATATGAAATTAATATGAAATATATTGTCAAGGTGCATCTAAACACATTCCTTACAAGTCCAGGCTTGAAAGAAACTAAATAAAATTGACTAACGTGTATTACACTGCTGAAGGTCTTACCGTTGAATTACCTAAAAGTTTTCCATTCGAATTTCTGATTGAATGTTTAAAGTTGGACTTTCACTGCATGTTTATTTCCCCTACACCCAATATTTCAGGAAAAATGTCTTCATTTTGAAGTCTTATTTGCTCATTTAAAGAACACATTGCAAACAGTTTTTATTAGTAAACACTGAAACCGCATGAGGAACCTGTTCCCTACAGTAATTACCAGGGATTCTAGGAATCCGATTACTGCAGAATAACACGGATAAACAAAGATTTTCTATGATAACACGGAAAAACACGGATTGTCAATGATAAAATGGAAAACCACAGATTATCTGTTGTCAGAGATTTTTTTGTTTTACACTTGGGGAGCGGCAAAAGCATTCAAGGCTTTTTTTGTTTGTTTGATAATAACCAAATCAATACACGTATCGTATATAAATATTAACACAGTCAACCTTTCTTTAAATTTACAGAAACAGGCCTGTCTAATAAAACTGCTTCCGGTATTCAAGTTCTGTTTACCTCAGTATTCAGAGCCAAAAACAACAAAAATCGCCCCTAAAGATCGGGTCAAGGCAAGGATGAATTGCACGTTGATGGTAATGTGCTGTTTCGTACTTCATGCAGCATGCTGTCTGTGGATTTCACTCGAAGGCAGACGATTGTAGAACAATTGGGAAGCGCTGAACAAAAACTGAATGCAAGGAACCGTAAACAAGACGAGGCTGAAACAGCAGGGCTATCGAAAACACTGAAACAGACCACTGTGTTTGGATCATTTCAGCGTCATGCAACTGTCAAAGAACAGCGTGAAACTGTTGTTTCAGAGTTTGTCAAAGTTTGTGTAAAAGCTGACATTCCTCTGTACAAAGTGAATCAAACAGAGATTTTTCCTTCAAGCACATTACGGAGGGGGAGCCATTCCAGAGTCGGACCAATTGTAGCTGGAGTGCTGCAGCTCTATTTAAAACTACTTAAAACATTGCCACTGATGGCACTATGCAAAACCCCTTCTAGAATATAAATAAAAAGCGTCAAAGGAATGTAAGTATTCAGTTAACCTCCAGGGTCCTCACAAAGCTGTGTCTAAGTGAACTGCTACCAAGTGGAACATAAATTGCACCATGCAGCTGTAGTAACCCATGTATTTCTTTTTCTCTTCCTAATTTACAGGAGTCTAATGCCCCGGACTCTCGACACCCAGATCACCATGGAGAAGACCCCCAGCTACTTTGTCACCAAGGAGGCCCCCAAGCGGATCAGCAACCTGTCCAGAGATACCAAACTGATAGTAGTGGTCCGCAACCCCGTGACCAGAGCCATCTCGGACTACACACAGACTCTGTCCAAGAAACCAGACATACCCAGTTTCGAGGACCTGGCCTTCAACAACCGGAGCCTGGGGCTGGTGGATACCTCCTGGAACGCTATCCGCATCGGGATGTATGTCCTCCACCTGGAGAACTGGCTGCAGTACTTCCCCCTGTCCCAGATCCACTTCGTGAGTGGGGAGAGGCTCATCACCGACCCGGCCGGGGAACTGGGAAGAATCCAGGACTTCCTGGGCCTCAAAAGGATTGTGACCGACAAGCATTTCTACTTCAACAAGACAAAAGGGTTCCCCTGCTTGAAGAAGCCAGAGAGCAGCAGCTTACCACGTTGCCTTGGCAAATCGAAAGGCAGAACTCACGTCCAGATAGACCAGGAGGTCATTGAGCAGCTCAGAGACTTTTATAGGCCCTATAACTTTAGATTTTATGAAATGGTTGGGCACAATTTTAGGTGGGACTAGTTTTGAGGGTATGTAGCTGTACAGTGCAGAATATTAAATTAAAATGACGTCTTCCATTCAAGTCTGGATTATGTCACCTAGTCACAGGCATGACTGCTGGCTCCCCACGATCATATATTAGGAGTCTTCTGGTGCAATATGAATAGTAATTGACTGGTGAATTATGATTAAGGCAACAGCAATTAGCTTATATTAACTAATGTAAAAACAAATTAAAAAATCAACTAAATAAAATATTTAAAAAAACACTTCAGTGCATCACAGCAGCTCCTAATTCAAGGCATGAAACCAAGGTGTTATTATTATTATTATTATTATTATTATTATTATTTTTTATTTTTTTATTTTTTTATCCAGTGATATATGTGACAGTACTAGAAATTATTCTAATTCTTTCCTACCAGAAAGCATAAATTGTAGAAGTTTTACTTCAAAAGGACATCAATCCTGTCTCCATTATTATCTTCTTAATAATAATAATAATAATAATAATAATAATAATAATGTAACCAGTGACGACTCCTGCCATTATCACACCATCTGCATCAGATAGATCATTCAAGACTCAAAACGACAGGACTGAAATAAAAGAAGAAATGTGCAATTGATGAATTTCTGGCCAACTATACTGAGACTGCAAGCTTAAGTGCTTTTAAATGATTACCGTTTTGCTATATGAAGAGCTAATAAATAAACACATACATAAATAAATAAATAAGTAAATATAACCATGCAAATGGTGTTGTATGCTTGAAACAAATGTCAAACTTTATTGTATTGTAACAATATTTTGTCCTGTGAATAAAGCACAGATTTATGCTATGGTAATAGGTATTGCACCTGTTCTATTGTGTCAGGGTGGAAGGGGTATGCAAATTAAAAATGACAAACCCTTACATGTTGTAATATTGCTAAAGCAATGTATACAAAAGATTTTGAGAGATCTAGCATCAAATAACTTTATATTCCACTGGTTGTGATGTGTGGCTTTGGAACCCCAAGCTGTAGCATTCAGCAGACTTCTCAGGAGCTGTGAACCAGTCTCCATGACCTGCTGCACATGTTGAAGCCTGAAAAAGACTTGAACATAGCATGTAACTCACAAGTGAAAACCTCAGCATGTAGAAACAGATCAATCAAACCCCAACCTGTGCCCATGAAGCAGTGCAAAAGAAATACGCCATCGTATCCAATATACTAACACATAGCTCACCTCACAGCATTCTCGCTTTTGGGTTGTTTTTTTGTTTTTGTTTTTTTTTCACCTTGCTCTTAAGCTCATTGTGTTTTTTAGAGCACGACTGACAAGCACATCTGCTTGCCTTGTATTTATTTGCAGCAGACACCCAGGATCTTTTCATGTTTTTATGCAAGGCTCCATCGGTAAAGTGCTGTGATTTTAACTAGAAATCCTTGTTGCCTATATGCCTGTGACTACAGGGATTATTGAGAGGTGTCGGGTCGTTTTAATGTATGGGCCCAAGTACCCCGCCCCACCGTGAATACGCTCAGACATGACTCACAGAAAGTGATATTTTAAATTCATATTGAACTTGTAAACAATGTTACTAAAAGCATGTCTTATTAGTGCATTTTACAAACTAATAAGCACATGCAAACTGTTAATAATGAATGTAGGAAAGGGTTGTGATCTCTAAAAAAAAAAAAATCAATGTATTCAATGTGTTTATATCCTTCATAGAGGCCAATTAAGTTGCTGCAGTTCAGAGTGAACCTGCCCACTCCATTGTTCATATCAACTTCTACAGGACACCAGGGATGGGCCCTTCCAGTGCACTTTCCGTGTACAGAAACTAGTTCAGTGGCTTTTCATATGGGTGCTGTCATTCCCTCAAGTAGGCTAAAAATCATCACACACAAAAAAGAAAGGAAAAATAATAAATGCTCTCGCATAGACGCCTGTTCTCTGAAAGTCACAACAGTGTGCGTACACAAAAGTAGGTCAGTCTGACGCTGCTAAGGAGCTCTCCCGATTCATGCGCGGTATTTTAAAAAGAAAATAGGAAGCAGACACTCAGGATCGCAATCAAAATAAAACAAACACTAATAACGAACACTTAGGGAGACTGATTCGGAAAGACATCGTTTGGTACAGACGTGAGCAAAACCCGGGCATCAGCCTTCATTTTAGAGGGGGTTTGAAGCTGGTCACGAGATGTAATTGAGCTACAAAGTTGCTTTCCCATTCTATGTTGTAATTCTGTCACGTTTCAAAGAAAGGCCTTTGTTGTTAACCACAGCCATATGAAAGAAGCGCAAATAAAATCAATTTAAACCATTCATCGGCTATTTTGTACGATATAGTTGCCAACTATCCCTGGTCTATCATGGTTCTTGGGTAAAAGGGCCTACGTTACGCTGTGCTAATAATGTAATTTTTCCTTAGCTTTGCTGTCTATTTTGAACAACCTTTGTGAAGCAATGTAGCCAACAAAAAGTCAGTTTCTGAATAAATCCATCTGGGATATCTCCATATCTCTGCCGAGCATACTTGGATGTTCTCCTGCACCGATACCCAACTCCCGTTGGCAGTATTAATGTTATTTTTTTTTAAAGAAAATATGAAACATTCAAAGACACTCTTTAAAAGGGAAACATCTGTCTCTGAAACCCAACTCACAGCATACAATTAACAGAGGACTTAATTAAACCTGAAGCTCTGCTTGATTTAAAAGCATAGTGACAACGTCTGTCAGTCGCTGAGTGCTTTATTTAGGGAGGTCTTGGAGGAATCGCTGCATTTTTCTTTTCAAGCATGTTGCCTCAGCGTGAAGTGAAGGGAATGGAAGAATATTTCTAACACTGCGGTATTTCTACAGTGCAACCTGTGGAGTCACTGTTCTTTTTAGGGATCCCTGGCCATCTGAAATCTACAAGTTGACACAAGTTGTAATAGTGATTGATGCTGGTGCCTGATATAGTGTAGCTGATCCAATAGACAGTGTTGTGTAATGCAGTACTGTTATGAATTCTGCCCCCTGTCTATGAGCTCAGGTTAAAATACTATCCCTGTTACTGTTACCTGGAAATATCAGACAAACTTGGAAGAGAAAGCTGTGTGACCCCCTTAGGTCCTCACCTGTTTTTTCACCCGGAATCCATAATAAAAAGTATTTAGCTTGTGAAACTCAAATTTGTTACATGTGTGCATTGTTGTACCATTTACCTACCAGTAGCCAAGCACCATTCCGCTGGGTTACTGTGTTTAATGAATGCGCCACAACCCAGATAGGGGCATTGTTCTTGTAATGGGGATTTGCAGTAATGAATAGAATTAGTAGAAACGTTTTCGTGTTCCGCGCTTTACATGCAGTAGAGAATTGTAAAACACATTTCCCCTTAATCCAGAACGAGTCCAAATTACAAAATAATTCTGTGCTGTCAATCTGCTGTCAACTGAGATACCACAGGCACTGCCTCTGGCTGGCAGAACCTCACTAAAATGCTGCTGTACCTTTAAAATGTGTTCTCTGGTGCAGCCTGGGCCTCCAGGGTTAACCTGCATGTATTACAGGGGAAGTGGGAATAGGTCAGACTTGTTCTGCATGCAAATGGAATATAATTTTCTTTTAATTTAAATGGTAATTAATTATAAATCAAAGTGCAACATCAAATATATGTTCAACATTTCATTGTAAGCATATTTTTTTAGGGGTAGGGAATTTGGGTGCCTTCTCAACTGCTTGACCAATTAACAATCACCCCAACTTGCACCTATTGCCCGGCCTCAGGTCAGCTCACGCTAGACTTGCAACCTAATGGCAATGTTGAAGTTGTAACAGGTAAAGTATAGGGTATAATTCCAATACCCCCCTCCCTCATCCTACGGAATGCCATTGCTGTGCTCCACATCTGTTTAAATATTAAAGATGCAACACCAAACAACCAAATGTGTTGACCTTTTTTTTTTGGTTAATCTATAACACAGTAAAATGAGAAAATATTAACAGTGAATAAAAATCTAAATTAAAAAGCTTGAAGGTTTAAGTGAGTTGTTTTGCCAACTAATTATACTAGACACAATTAAGAGTCAATGAGAATATTCACTACAGGCAGTAATAATGAAGAGAGATTTTTATTTGAAACAAAGTGCTTTGATGGCATGTCACTTTGGTTAAATTAGATTGACAGTGTGTGTGTGTGTGTGTGTGTGTGTGTGTGTATTCAAGCAGGGTAGCAAACTGGGATCTGTGAGCAATTAAAAAAGCTTAACTTGTTATTCTGTGCTACAGTGCGGTAAACCTTGCAGTACAGTTCCTGAACCAGTTGGACAGTGTGTTTAATCACACCTCACAGCTCCTGAGCCAGTCGGATTGCGTGTTTAATCACACCTCACAGCTCCTGAGCCAGTCAGACTGCGTGTTTAATCAGCACCTGCTCTGACTAGTCCTCCCTCATAGCGATTTTGTTTTTGATATTCAGGGATGTAATGGGAATATACAACCCCCAAGAACCCTTCTCAAAAGCATTTCATTCATTTTGCTATCTACCTTCTTTTGCACCTCACACCTCTGTAAATTTTTTCTCAGTTCTTTCATGCTTTCAACCGATTTCCCATTATGCGCATCACAGTGGTCAGGATGAATATTTCCAGTGCCTTGTGCTTGGAAAAAGCCAGGAGATCTTGTATTGATTTGTTATGATCATAGGCAGGAGTAACAATGCAATTACTCACACAAGCCAGTTTAACCTTCAAAAGAAAATACCAGGCGAGCAAGCCGAGACGCTGTAAATGTCATGAACTTTGCAGGACCCTGGAGTAATAGACACCAATGTGTTTGTATACAAACAATACCTCATTAAAATACTTCCAAAACATTAACCATTGCTCTCCTCCACAAAAACACATAGGACATGTGAGGGGAGACAAGAATGTCCGGAAAAACAATCAAATGCACATGTTTTATTTTAGGAGGACTTGTACAGCAGTCAAAACTACTTGATGGATTTCAGGCTGAGTTTTAGAATGCATGCTGAGATGCACCAAACTTACTGTGCAGGTAGTGATAACTTCAATACTGTGGGAAAAGCAGGGGTGAAGTTTTGGAGCTATGGCGCTAGATTAAACATTGCATTCTGGTGCCCGCAAACATGAAAAGAGTCTGCGATGAAATACATGCAAAATGAATTTAGATCTTGCATGACCAACAGAAATCGAAATACTGCTATGAGTCTTGCCGCCGATGAGAGGGGTGTGGCAGAATTTCCTTTTTACTAAATAAAAAGCCGGTAAGCATGATTACAGATATGGGTGTAATTAGATATGGAGTGCATTTTGATTAATATTAATATTTACTGTAACACAAAACACTAAGAACTTCAAGATCCCTAGAACAGGCTCCAAGGAATCATTCTCCGTTGGTGAGAAATGGAACACCTTGGAAGATGCTTGCTGTTTAAAAAAAAAAACTCCTTCAAAGAGACAGAGACAGCAAGTCATATGATGGCGGTATAATCTCCATTACTGTAAACTTGTACTTCTTGTAAAACAAAAATAAAAAAGGGGAATTAAAAATCCTCAAGTCTCAGACTTTGCTCTCTGGAGTCCAGACTGAAGGCTAGATTTGACTTTGTTAAACTGGCAACCAGCTGGCAGAAACTAACAATAATATAACAACCCTGGGCTGCAGGAAGAGTGAGTCCTGCAATGAATCTATGTTGGTGTGAATATACGGCAGGACTCAGTAAACATTCTTATTAATGGAGTGAGGGAATCTGCTGGGGTTCAAGAGCTTGCTGTTGGCAGAAGGCAGATCGGGTCTATGTCTTTGCTTGCAAATGTTGGTGACAATTGTTCTCATCCCACTGGGTCTCTCTTCCAATAACATGCTGGTAAACAACAACGAGCTTTCTGGAAGAGCCAAGGACGCTTGTGCATGTGATTCAATTGTGATTCTCTCAAACGTGCTTTGCAGGTCAAATGCATCCCCTTCATGAAAGCAGTAATGAAACAGTGAACAGTGTTGTTGAAACGTTTGTGAATAATAAAATATATGACTTGGTGTATTTTCTCATTTATAGTTTTGTATACACGGCTACCTAATGGTCGCTAGATGTCAGCATAGTTAGCACAAAGAAAACAATCAGTACAGTAATAAAGTGACATTGAAGTGTCTTTAGAAGAAAGAGAAGCAGGGTTCTCTAAATGCAGGCATAATGAACCATTCCTGCTCAAAAGGGTTTTGACCCAAATAAAACACTATCCTCTTGGCCTTGAGCTCCGACTGGGAACTTTATCGACTACAAGCCAGCAAATTGGCAATTAGACGATTTTGTGTGTGTGTGTGTGTGTGTTTGTTAAACACACTGTCAATTTTCACAATGATACTGGGGTAAATTAGAAAAAGGCATGACAGGGATACAGAATTGGCACATTTGCCGAACGTTGTCTGTTTCTATATTGGGAGTAGTCATGTGTATGACTGCTTGGGATTAAGAAGAAAACACTAAGCCGATAGCAACAAAAAAGCACACTGTAGAAAAAAACAGATAGCGCACTGTAGAAAAAACCAGATAGCGCACTCCAGAAAAAAAAACAGATAGCACACTGTAGTCAGCTATTGGTAATTTAATAGTTCAGTGGAATAAATACAATACAGTGTGCTTTATTTTCTTTAAATACTACTGGGATACTTATATATATAATATATATCTCTATATATATATATATATATAATAGGTGGTGGACGAGGAGTTCTGGTTTGAAGAGAGAAAGCGAGGCGAGAGAGAGAGAGAGAGAGAGAGAGAGAGAGAGAGAGAGAGAGAGAGAGAGAGAGAGTATAATAGAGTGGGAACTCCATCCTCTACATCTATATATATAAGTCATTTATCTACTTGATTTCCTAAGAAATGCTATGTGGTACAGTTGGCGTGTTCCTCACCTCCTCAAAGACACCTTCTTTTGAAAAATTCATTCCATGCCTGTGACATCGTTCTCCAACCAATCAATCAGTTTATTTTTATATAGTGCCTTTCAAAGCGCTTTACAAAACAAGCACAAATTAAAACACTAATTCTCCACACACAGAATATGTATTTATAATTTCATTTTCCTACAAGAGAACCTCGCTGCCTTGTTGGAAATGAGTCTTAGTCAATGCTCCTGAATCTGCAGAACACTGCTGCCTGCCGGACCATTTCTATATTCACTTTATGTCTCACATCTTCCACATCTACCGACACCTAGGATTAGTTTATTCAAAGGCATTTTTGTCAGCAAGCTAATGTAAAAATGTTTGCTTGTGTCGTCTGATACCACTTTACAACTGGCAGTGTGTGATGTGCCCCTCCATCATTCATTTCTCCTGATCAATAATACTGTATCCTTGGTGCAATTTGTGTGTGACCGATAAGGTACATAATGCACTAGGGAAGCGATATTTCAAAACTTATCAAGAGAAAAGATAGTGGATAATAATGTTAAGTCAGTATTGATCCTGCAGCAGTTATGATAGCTTTTTTTAATATATAAAAAGCTTGTTTTCTTCAGTAGATAAATTAAATAGAACAAACAAGATGGAATTTCTGAAAAGATATCTCAATGTTCAAACAGACCTTACCCAATTGAACAAAATTAAAAACCAACAAGGGACATCAGTTCTTTTTTGCGTATCAGTGACGTTGCCAAAGCAAAGATACTAATAGTTTATATCTGTGACTTTTATATGAAAAATTACTTTAGAAAATTACTTTAGACTGTATAACAAAAACTTTCCTTTCATCTATTATACACACACACACACACACGCACACACACACACACACACAGTATATATATATATATATATTATATATATATATATATATATATATATATATATATATATATTTGTCGTGTTTTCATGTATTATATTACTCAATCTATATGCATGTACAGTACATGTTCTTGAGGTTGAACTGTATTCGTCAATGCCTTTCAAATTCCCTGTATTTTTATTATATGTAAAAAAGAACTTTAAGTATAAAGAAAATACATAAGTTGCTCATAAAGAACACTTTTGCCTGGAGGCAGCTATTAACTTTTAAGGTTTGAATATGCTATGGGCAATTAGCTCAAAGAAAAATGCTGCTTCAAGCATACCCTACCAGAAACATTTCTCTCACATGAGAGTCCTCCAAATGGCCTTTCAATGCATTTCTCACTAATGCTCATTATATTTATTCCCTCGATCTACATCATTTCATATGAAATGAGAAATTAAAGATGAATTCAAAAAGCAATGGATAAAAATAAAATAAAAATCTGCTGTACACAACTGTCTAGGTCTCAGATAGAAATCTGTCAGCTGTACAGTTCTTATTTCATATATGAATTTCTCATAAAGTTTAATAAACAAACAATGTTGATAACCAACGGTACACATTCCTTTTCCTGTATTGCACAGACAGCAAACAATATTTCACTGTCCCCTAACTTAACACATGCATAGAATGATACCTTATAAAAGTGATTGCTGCTGAAACTCATCCATTCCAGCCAGGTCATAAGGCCTGGGAGGTAATTGCATTTAAGTCCTATGCATTTACTGGCATGCTAATGCTGGTATCAAATTAGATTTTGCTGTACTCTTTCTGTAAGAACATGTTCTAAACTGCATCCATTGGACCCTTAAAGGAATCTATTATTTTACTTAGATCATTATTTTAAGATGTGCTTCCAAACTATTCCCTCAAAAACTGCTTGTAGTGTTTAATTGTTAACTCATTGGTGAAGCATTGTGCACTGACGTCTGTGCAACACAAATATGCTTCCCCACCTCACTTCCCCACAATCGGCCTTGTGGAGTCTTTTCAGAAGCATTGCTTGCTGTAATGTAGTTAGTAAGCAGAGACAACAATAGAGATTCATACAGAACATACATTCCAGGATATTAAACAAGTAAGATATTAAATGTTAGGAAAATAAAGAAGATGGTTGAAAGCATGTCTTTCAGCTGTAGTACAGGAGGGCGGTCACATCTGTTAATTTAAAACTGTCAGATTGCAGCTGATTTCTTCTACTTTCTGTCCCATCTTCCAGTTCACGAAAGAGGAGCTGAATAACACGCACATTCCCAGAGGTTCAAAGAGCTGGTCCTGGAGCCCTCAGGAGAGCCTGCTTTTCAAAGAAGGAGACCAATTAGAGAAGAGGAGAAGCTCACCTGAAGAGCCCTTTATTAAATGCAATGCCCATCGCTTCACTCGGAGAAAGGCATCACAACTGATTTATTAGGAATGTTTGATAGCACCATGGGCTTCCAGGACACACTCAACTCCCTCACTGCTGTGATTAAATGAAGCGAGACGCTGGTATTCATGTGTTCTTACTGTTCACACTGCAGTGATACATGGAGGGGGGGAAATGTGGAAAGCTACAGGGAACTCCTCTCCTAGACAATTCAAGCCTAACAAAATATCATTATACACAATTTTTTTTAATGGTATATGATATTATAAGTGACAAAAGTCTTTCACACCGTGTTCCCATTTTATGCATCAACTGCCTTACAATTCTCTCATACCAGTTCATAATGCATACATAACAATATTACTCAATGGAGCAAACTTGTACACAAAACCCAGGACAATCTCTGGTTTCCTAACAGCGTATGCAACTGAAAATGATTGCATGCCTCACTAGTTGTGTCTCTCAACAGTAGTTCCCGAGTCCACTGAAAACAGTGCAGCAGTAAGCAAGAGAAATGATCCCTGTAAAGTATTTATGTTTTAATAACCTACAACATCTGAAGGTACAGGCAGTAAATTAGGTAATAACCCTGTTTAGTCATCTGGACTCCCTCGGATTTACCTTGTAATTTCTTACCCATATCAATGAATGTAGTCATTAACTAATGTAATAAACATGTATCTGGACGCTTTTGTTGAAACTACCCTTGTGTAACCCAACACATCAGGAAGATAAAAAAAAAAAAAAAAAAAAAAATGACTACTCATTATTATTTATTATTATTATTATTATTATTATTATTATTATTATTATTTATTATTAGTAGTAGTAGTAGTAGTAGTAGTATTATCCCTGTGCAATCGTGTCTCTAATCATTAAACCATACAGCTAAGCTTTTCATTTCAATGTAATGACAGTTAAAAAAAGTGTCAAAACACTTGAGGGAATCGATCAATTAGTCTAAAATACAAAGATTAATAATTTGTCACTGCTTTCGGTGTTCAGTATATACAAATCGTTGGTAATTTTCCATGTATCATCTTCTAATAAAAGGGTTTAACAGCGTGCTGCTCTAGATAGTGTATAGCTGGTAGGGACTTTAAACCACCCAGCCCTGTATTGGGACACTTTTAATCCCTAAGTGGCAGTGCTGGGGATTTGGAGCCTGACCTAACATACTTCTCTTGCTCTCAACTTTTATGTTGAGTAAAATTCGTACTCGATTCCAATTTTTTCAGTAATTATGGACTATTTTTTTCTTTCTAGCTTACTCTTCAGCTCAAGCTCTCTATCCGTGAACATTTGCCTCTGTTTCTAACTCCAGTGTTTTTGGAACATATCCCAGTGTTCTCTTGAAAAGAAGCGATACTGCAGCATTTGATACAGCAGACACTGCATGCTAGATAAGGAACAGCTGCTATAGTTATTATCGCTGCGGGGGAAACATACAAAGCGTCTGATACAGTGAAAGCTGTTGTGCTTTGCAGGCCTCCACCTGTGGGATAATGTCAGCAGAAACGTTGAGTGCAATTGCCTGAGATAATCCTAGAGGTTTACATTGTGTAATCATTCATTGCGTCAAACAGACACAATTCTGGGGAGATGTGGAACATGATATGGGTCCTCTTGTGTATCACATGTGATGGACATTGTGGGTAAATGTTGTTGACTTCCACTTTCCTTTTGTGTTTTGTTACAATATTATGTCCTGTGTGACTGGAGCATCATTTCAACAGCAGAGTTAAACCAGACAACCCACGATGATTAATTCCTACCAAGGGGGGTTTACTGTTAAGGAAGCCTGGCAGACAAAATCACGTGGAAATAATTTCAATATTATTAATTGTGCTAAATCACTTCTACTATATTGTCCACCAGGAGACCACTTTCTGTCTGTCTGGTGGCTCTGGGCCAGTACATTACGGATCATCCTGAAAGGATTGGATTAATCCAAAGTGTGTTTGTGTTTTTAACAGCCGAACTCTCAGTTCAAGGGCAACGTAGCCTGTGTTTATTTCAATGTAATATTTGCAAGTACTTTTTGGGTAATGCTTTTTCCTTATTAACTGTTAATAAATAAGAGTGTCAAAATATAAGAAAAGGCATGCCCTTTAAAATGTCTGATTTAAAAACCTCATTTCATCAGTAAGGCAGCATAATCAATAACTACACGTGTACACGGAAATAACAGTAACACTTTACACAAAGTGTCTCTAATTACTGTGTATTTACATAGTAGTTACATAGTAAAATACATGTGTACTAACACAATTACAGCACTATTATGTATAGTACTTCTTTTTACATGATATGATGTAAGTTAGGGTTAGGTCTAGAGTTAGGATTGGGGCTAGGATTAGAGTTGGCACATTAAGTACATTGTAACTCGCAAAATAACATTGTAACTATGTGTAAGTACATCTGTAGTTACTATGTAACTACGATGTACATACACAGTAATTAGAGACACTTAATGTAAAGTGATACCAGAACAGCCGTATCTGTATACACTCTGATACAAACTGATCGTTGAACTGAACTGATGCGTTTAACAATAATTTGCCATGTGCTGCTTCCACTCAACCACACCAGTCAGGGTTTATTTGCTGTAAACTGATATGTATTGCTCACAAGCAGTCCGGGTTTACCTCACAGGGCTGCTCTCATCTTCTCGTGTCACTGCTCTACCTGATTATAATCTTCCGTTCAGCTCACCTGGGGCACTTTTGCATTAGTGCTCTCCATTGCAGTCAGCAGAAGGGCTTTAAACTGTCAACTGTCAACCGACAGCTCGGCAAAAACAACAACTGACAGAAAAACCAGGCACTACACCATCGAACAAACGCAACTGTCATTGGCTCAGACAGGGGAAATCACTATCTATACATACATACATACATATATATATATATATATATATATATATATATATATATATATATATATATATTTACTATGTTAAAGGAATAAGGAGTATTCCACTCTACAAGTGGAAGTATAACAATGAAAACACACAAAGTAGTTTTACAAAACAGAAATCCCTTAACTGAGAGGCTATTGTGAAAGCCCCATAAAGTTCAAAACTATTGGCCAGTGTATACTGTCCTCTTGATCTCTTATACGATTACAGGCAATGACAACAGTAAGCTGTAAAATCAATGTCTACCATAATAATGTGATAGGCCTGCGTAGAAAGTGAAATAAAGGGAATGTTACTGGAATCATTTTTCAATTACCTTCGTTGGAAGGGTTTTTGTGCAAGAGGATTTTTCAACCTTTGGCTTAACATGGATTTGTCAGGCTCCTTTTCTTTTTATAACCCACAATAATGAGACCCGTTACAATACAGCTGCAAAATCATTGCTGATGTGAAATGGTGCCTGGGAAAGCTCAGATCAGAAAACTTCTTTTAGTTATTTTCCCAGCGAATAAAGAGGTGTCGGCTGGTGAGTGGAGAAGCAACAGTGAAATGCAGGGAACTTCAATAGCCGAACAGGACGGATGCAGTTTCAGCTGCATAGCCTAAAAGCTGGTGTTTTAATTTATATATTTAGGAGCAAGTGGCTTTTATCTTGCACTGAAATCATTTTTTTTTTAATATATATTAATGATCTCCCACTTCCCAGAAGCTCAGTATCAACAGCGAGGTTCCTGGGACCATTAAAAAGACAAAGGCATGCTGAGAAACGATCAATTAATCCTGTGGCTTCTGCCAGAGTTGCATTTCCAGTCCTGCATGAGTGTGCTGAAGAAAGAGGCTGTGGGTGCTCATGGCAGATCTGAGCTGTGTTTGTCACAAGACAGGCTGATCGGGCTGCTAATGAGAACCTGGAGGCCCTGGCTATGGGGCTGCAGGCTGGAGGAAGCCAATCAGCCCAGACACTGAGGACTATTGGGAAGAGCAGAGGATTCGGAGCCTGGGGACGACAGTACAATTAGGAAGAGTTACAGAAATCCTGCACCTGGAATGGGGAGATCCGAGTCAGTAAAGTAATTGAATAAGTGCACAAAGTTAAAGGTAATTTGTGTATTTCAATTCCACCTATTTTAAGCCAGCAGTGATTCACCAGCTATAATGAGGCGCTAACTGTAGATGCGCAGTGCAGTACAATTATTTCAGGTTGTTATGCTATGCCTCACCTGTAGCGTTCCTTCCTTTCTTTTTCTTTTTTTTTTATTTTCACATCCAACAGGCTCTTTTCGGTTATGCCACAGATACGCATCACAGCACTGCGAGTTGCCAGGGCAGGCTGTCCAGCATGGCTATTCAAACTGCTGGATGAAAGCAATGGCAGTGCTCGGCCCTTTAGCAAGGTGTAGTTATGATAGCCACCTTGAAGTGTACCTGTGCACCATTACTGTTAAAAGCACAGTTGTTTTTTACATTTTCCCAGTGCTTTAGACCCTATTATGTAACCTGGTCGGCTCTTCCATGCTTCCTACCCTCTGTTCTAAACTTTTACTCCCCTTCCTTTTATGCCCTCTTGTTCTTCTGTCTGTGTTCAATTTGAAGTAGCATCTTGGGTTTTCGAGACCATTTATGATTTTAAAGACTTTAATCAAGTCCCCTCTTTCCCTTCTTTTTTCTAGGCTGAAGAGATGTCATTATTTTAACCTCTCCTCATAGCTCATGTCATTAAGTCCTGGAATCAGCCCAGTTGCCCTTCTCTGTAAAGATGTGTTTTTGTAGGTGGAGTCTAACTAGGGCATTGCATAATCTTAGCATAACCTCTCTAGACTTGTATTCCACGCATTTTGCAGTATAGACTAACTTTCTGTTTGGACTGATCAAAACTGTAAACTCAGTGTGGTTGCTGCTTGAAGAATGAATGATTTGCTTTAGGAATTTGTACCAGCATTCATCAACAAGCCATTCATCAACAAGCCCAAATAAGATCCCACAGTAGTTTGTAATGCACACATCCTCAAACTTTCTCTTGAGACATTAATACACAAAAAAAAACATGATATATCACAGTTGGTTAAAAATCTATTCTAAAAAGCTAGTCTTTTCTTAAAACGGGGAAAATAAATATTTCACTTGTCGCGTTATTCCCCATCTTGGGGACTGTAGACATCTTAAGAAGAAAAATACTTTTTCGCCTTTTATCTTAAATTAGAATCCCTTTGTGACGTTTCATTCAATGAAATCTTGAGCTAGGAAAGGTATTATTTATCACAGTAATAATTAGTTCTTAAGTCAATGCTGACATGCATTTGCTTCTTAATGCTCGTAGCACAAAGGTTCATTCCAAAGGCATAAGCTTTTAAGCCACATAGCATCAAGTCTTTTTCTATATCTTAACTGGCTCAAGTAAAAGCAGTTTGTTACTCATAGTCTCGGTTCAGAAATGTATAATGATGATTGACTTCATTCCTTTGAGTTTGTTCTTATTAAGAGTCTCTGAGTAATTATCAGAAAATGCCTTATTACCCAGGGAGCCTTAATCTACTGCAGTAATGCCATGGAGTGGCTGTGGTGGCATAATAAACAGAAGGCTTATGAGTAAAGATACAGTTTATGTACTGAACAAGGACAGATAAGGCTTCAAGGACAGCAAAGAGATTTATTTCAATCTCCCTCTACGTTTTTCATTAGCAGATAGGAAACATCATTGAGGGAAAAGTGCAATGTTTTTACTCCAAACCAGTTTGGTTCCAAGTTCATGTTTTATTTTCAGCTAATCCTTTTCTTTTGCTTTATTGCTTAAAGGCTGGCAGTTCTAGGCTGTGTTTGTGGACACTGTGTCCCAGTGGTACAAAAAACTGTCTTATTCTGCCACTGGCTTCAAGAGAGATATACTGTAGAAGCTGGCAAGTAAAGCGTTCTCTTTCAATGACGTGGGTAAAGAGGCTCATATGAGACACACATCCTGATGAGTCATAATTTCTGTAGAAATAAAAAACAGAGGTTTGGAATAAAAGACAGAGAGCTTGGAAAAGCAGGTCATCCTGCTTTTAAAAATATTATAATCCCTGCAGACCTTCTGTACTGTGTTAATGTTTCACACATACTGCTGTATTGTTAGCATTTTTTAAATCTTCGTTTAATTGAAGTCAAATTCAGTTTTCAGACATATATAATCTTTATTATTGTACATGTTTCATATAGGTTATATAGGTAGTTTTGGGCACATGAGATGTATGGCACGGATGACAGAATGGTAATGCCATATAAAATGTGCCTTGTGTGAGCCATGCTGGATCAATTGTATATTCCATCTCAATTTCTAGGTCATTGCAATGTGCTATTATTCTAAATTCTATTACTGGAACCAATTATATAGCCATGATGGACAGAATGCCTCTACAAGCACCATTCACACACACATACACACACACACACACACACACACACACACACGCGCACACACACACACACACGCGCACACACACACACACACACACACACACACACACACACACACACACACACACACGCACGCACGCACGCACACACACACACACACACACGCACGCACGCACACACACACACACTCTGATTCAAGGCAAAGGTACTATTAGTGCCACATCGGTATTTACATCAACTATCTTAGCTCATTCAAACAACGTTTTACATTATGTCAGGTGTATCCAATCACGGTCCTGGATTACGAATCCACTCCAGGTTTAACATGTAAAATGATATAATTAACTACTAAACTACAGGGTCTGGATCAAGGTTTAATTGGTTCAGTTAAAACATTTCAAACAGGGTTGGAACAAAGACCAAGAGTGGAAGGGCCAACTTTGAGCAGCCCTGCATTATTGTATTATGCATATCACTGTGCACTAGTGTACAACACTTCTCTAATATCTAATATGAGAAAATTAATCCCATTGTACGTTAGGATGACAAGTCGAAACTCAACGTCATCGATTTGGGGTTTAACGGGTCATGTTCTGCTCATCCTAATGCCCTCTTTGTGATGGAGAAGCTTGTAAACTCGATCTTCTCAGTGGAATGGGGTTACACAAGAAATGATTTTAATCCAGCAATTACCTTAATGTGAACCGAGGTTCTGCTATGTACAGCATGTGATTTGCCATACAGTTTTGTAACTCTTCTGGAACTAAGGGACTTAATCTAGTAACAAATCCATCTCCCGGAACAAGGTAACAGGCTCCTGGAATACCAGCAGATCTCAACGTTCTGAATTTGACATTAAACCAACCATCTCCCTGTTTGAGCGCCGAGGTATTTCAACACAACTTAACCAACTCATAAAAGCAGAGAGCATTCCATTTTTATTTTTTATCAAATAGACAAGCACTTACATTCACAAAGCCAAAGGAACTCCCAGTTAAGGAGAAGGCTCATTTTACTTGCTTGTTTGCTTATTTTCTCATCATAAGATTTTTCCAGTGGCACATACAAGGCAATCAGAAAACCCTAACTATACCTGCGTCTTTAGATAGTCAGTCACCAAATTTAACTATAGTGTTATTTGACTGACTGACTCTATTGTTACATCCTAATAGGATGGAGAGATAAAAAAATGATGTAATTAAGAGCCAATTAAACCCTAATCACCAACACTATTAATTATTAAACAGGCTCTTGCTGTAGATGAATGCTTGAGTATTTCTTCTGTCTGCATTTTAAATCCATGCTGCTTGCTGCTAGCTCAAGTTGCATTGCACAGATCTCACTGCAGAGGTGTTTTACCTTCTCAAACCTCATGTGCTAGTGGAAAACAAGCATGAGTAAGAAACATTACCAAGTTTGCAAAGTGGATTTCTAGCCTTTTGAAAATGCCCAATGGCACAGCTATATACACTTGCTTTTCCTTTCTTATCTGAAATCTCCCTTTTCTTGTCATTGTTGCACCCTTCTCTGACAATCACTATTATTCTGTAAGTTCTGTAAGTGTTACCAGAGGACTGTCAAACCCAGCATGTCCAAGTTCATTAAATTGTAATGTTGACCTCTGTTGGGATTTAAGCTCTGAAAACGCAGCCCTCAAAAACGCTTTTATTTCAGCCCTGTCTGTGTTGTGAAGAGAGCTGTGGGGAAAGGGGTTTCATCGGCAGCGCACAAATCAATAACGGAAGCATAATTAGGGTCACAAAACTTGAACGTGATTCTCTTGTGAAGAATGGAAAGTTTTTAAATGCAAAAGAAAGTTTTCATTATTCAGTTGCTTTTTTTTTTAAACAACCTACAAAGGCTTTTTTCTGTGAATACAAAAGCATATCCTTATGAAATGTAGATGATGGTTTAACTGCATGGTAAATGTCATATCCTAATTTGCTCAGTGAAGCAAAGTAATACAAACTGATTAACATTTTACCAAGTAAACTAGTTAGAGTGAGTGTGGCTGATTTAAGAGATAAATGTTTTATAAATGTACAGTTCGCTTAACAATTTTGTTGCTTACATACGAACAATTACTCAAAGAGTTTTTCATATGGGTTAATCAGAATTCCATGAAAAGGAAAAAAAAAATGTATCAGAATGGAATAAAATTATTTTAATGGTATAAAACTAAGACAAAACTGCAATCAGTAATCAGAATACTAAACAGCTCCTTCCAGAAACTAATTGTGTTCCAGAGCTAGAATTGTATTGTCTTTTTATTGTCTACAGGTTTCAAAGCAGTTGTGATAACAGAACTCTGCCAGCATGCATTTTTTATACCATTTTATGATCACAAAAAAATAGCAGCAAACCAGGAAACATTATGCTAGTGTCATTTACTTTCTGCTTAAAGATGCAAATGTATTTCAAATTCTTGCCCTCACTTCCAAATTGGCGGCAGGCTCTTTCCTATGCAGCTTGCGTCTGCTGCCACTTGGGTTACAGCAGGCACTGAGCAGGCCTGACACTGAACATCAGCTTGGGATACCAATGCTCAGGACTGCTTTGCATACAATTAGACTAGAGAGACATTTAAAGATAGGGCACTATATCATTTACGACATGGAATTCGCTGAATTAGTCATGGTAAGACGTAGCTATGGAATTGAAAACAAAAAAGACAAAAGTGTTTTTGTTCGTTTAAATGCATTTCTAGGATGCGATTCTTCCTTTAGGCTGTATCGTGCTTTATACAAACCAACAACCTTGTAAACCGAATACAGAGCTGTGACTGGGAACATACTTTACCAACTATTGCTGCTGTCAGTGTAGTTCAACCTCACTGAAACGGGATTGTAACTGTGGATGCGACCCAGCTAAACTGCAATTTAACTACTTTCTGGGTGCTGTACAAAAAGTCTATTGTAGTCTGCTTGGGGTAAACTTGGGGATCTATTTGGAAGCAAGTGCAAAAGCCAGCACAATCTGTGAATTAAATAGTTTTGATGATATAAAACTGGCAATAAATGCCTCAGAACCACCATTAAGCTGCTCCTTACTGCAAACTATATATATATATATATGATTTTTGTGAATGTGTTTTCAGTTCTTCCTAGAAAACCTTCAAAGATGCAAATTTGTGACTTTTTTTTTGAGATTTCAGCATGGTAAATCCATAAGGGATACACCAGAGAGTACAGATCTCTCATTGCCGCATGATGAATTATGTAATGACAGCCTGTAACCTGGTCTCAGCTCTTCTCTTCAGCAGAAATGGCACTGCCATCCCACAAGGCCTTCAGCACTAATTGATTTCCAAAGAGTTCTCAGGACAGTTGTATTTAAGTTTTGTAAGTGTCTTGTTAATGAATTGATGCATGTGTGGTGTGGATATGCCATTCAATTAGTGGGAAGCCTCATACCCCTTAATAGCTGTAATTAATGTAATGCATGTGAAGCATAAAAATTGGTACTATATAATTAAGTGCTATAGCTGAGAATTATTTTAAGTGATCTGTCGATTTATCATAAAAATGAGGTCTAAAAGACTATTACTCATCTGTCTTAATAAGGATTATTTTGGGACTAAATGGAGCCGAGGCTTTCTTTGAAATTATTAAAGGCAGGACATGTTACTGCAACACCTGTCAAAACACGTGTGTATGTGTGGCACAGTTTAATTGGTGAATATATAACAGTTTTAGCAATTAGAGGAAGCAAGGGAAAGTGTGGTTTTACATGAGATTTGAATGGCTTCCATCTACTAGGCTGGCTGAATGGAGGATCCCCCTAACTACAGTGCTCCCACTCTATAGTCAGGAATAATAGTCGTGTTCCTCCTTATAATGACCATGAAAGTGCTAGCGGAAAATGGGAGACATGACCATGCTCCCTTATAAAAAGAAAGCTCAGTATGCTGTGGAGTATAGTTAGTTTTGTGAGTTTTAATCCATTTAAGAGCCCCCTGCCTTTCTTCTTAATGATTGTTAACTCGTAGTTGCTCGTTTGTAAGGAGGTTTATTACTGGTTTAGCCATGATGTTTAACCATCATAGTCGATCAGTCATTTTTGAAGTGCCGTACAGCACAGACTCAATGCTGTGTGTTGAGATTTGCACCACCATCACTGGCAGGTCAGAAACTTAAAGAACATCTAAACAAATTGAATATGCTAAAGCATCATTCTTCACAAGAATAAAATTAGATAACTGATTTCCATTTTTACAATTAGAGCTCACCCGCTTACTTTAAAGTCTGATTAGGACAGGGGACGGGGGGTATTGTTATCGCTAGTGCAGCTCATCAGCATGGAGATTTGCTGCACTACAAGATGTTTACTGAGATCATGCATACGTAACCATGGTTAATACAAGTCAGAAGACAGCATGTCCTGTGTAGGGGACTGTGTGAGGCTGAATACAGATTCAATACAGATTCCACCACCTGTTAAATTTCTCTAATGTCATAAGACATAAAGAACTATACTGTGCATTCTGAACGATTCAAACAAAGCACAGCATTTGTCAAAAAAAACAAAAAACAAAAAACAAAAAAGAAATAGCTGACAGCAGTTGATCCATTTCTTTCAACTGTTGTTTTTTCCCTTGGTTTCATGTTGTGTGAAAAAAAAACACTGAAAGAAAATTAAATCTGACAAGCCATTGAGTAGAGCATTGATCAGGGAGAGGGGGTCTCGTGCAAACACCAGAGGCAGGGGTACAGGAATGGATTTAACTGCGGGAGAGCAACTCCACCATGGGTTTGCTGTCTGCACAGGATAGAAAACATGTGTACTTTAGTGCCAGCCAAGGCCAGGAAAGTGCTCTGTGAGGATGCATATACTGTAGATCAGAGGAGCCTACTGCAAACAGCACATTGCAAGCTAGAATTAAGAAATCATATATAAGCCTGCACCATGTAAATGTAGGTGATTCTAAATGTGCTATGACCATCTGAAAAGAACTATACAGATTATAGTATATTTTCTCGGGTTGGTATTTAGTAGTCTTGCATGAATACATGCGTACTATATATATATATATATATATATATATATATATATATATATATATATATATATATATATATATATATATGCATACTGTGCACACAGAAATAACAGCGAGAAATTCCAGCAAGACGTGCTTATCAATATCTTCAACAACATGTTTCACAATGAGTTTGACTTCTTATTAATATTTCAACTTACTGTGCATGTATAGACAGGGAAACCATGGATCAAATAAAGAGACTGGTTCTACAGCATATAGACAAGGCTTTCCAATTCGTTGTCTCCAGACGTTATCTGCACTTCCATAGTTGATTTATTGTCTTCTTTAAGGAGCTTCTCTTTATTTCTCCTTCTGAAAACTCATTAAGGCCATATAAGGCATGCTTGTACATTTGCTGTCAGATCCTATCACTCCTATTTCATTTGTTCTGAGGACTCTTGTGTCATCATCCGACAATTACCAGACAGGATGACAAGAGTTCATTTAATAACCTGTAGAATTAGGACCTCGCTGAGAGTGAATGACACTTCTATATCAACATACCATGTGCATTTCCTTTGCAATTCTTATTTAGAGTTGCCTTAATAGCATAGTTGGCTGCGTTCATCCAAAATGGACCACTAAAAGATAATAGTACACAACCGATACAACTTGGTTATCAAAGGTATAATATTAATGAATGCCTTACACTCTTCTTACCAGTAATGCAATGGGAGAATTCAAACTAAAACATGTATGCTATATGAACGTCAATGTGAGCTTTTTGAAACAGATGGAGACAGACTGAAGGACTTACTGTATCTGAATAGGCCAAGATACTGCAGGCTTCTGAGGACACTTCTCAAGATGACTTCATAATCCCTTAAAAAAATGGGTTGAAATGGGTATGTATACAACGAAGAGGATTAGTTCCATTCCTATACACTGGGGGTGGAGATGTAACCCATTCCATTACACAAGCTGTTTTGTGAAAACCCATTGTTATATCTTCTTGGTCAAACAATGTCCTTCCATCGCCATTAGACTTTACAGCTCACTTCTAGGTTAGGTAAGCATTAAGTACAATGCCACTAGCTCTCTAAGTAAATACAGTGACAAAAAAATCAAATGGCTACCCAAAGTAAATATACCATCCAGTTGTTTAATGATGGAAATTCCATGGTTTCAAACTATTCAGTCCAGATGGAGGCCCGTTAGGTACCGGGCACTTGTGAAAAACATTCTAGGGATGTAATTTTTCTGATGTTAAAACATTACCCTTACCTAATAGTGCATGGAAGGTTGTTGTATTGCCACAGTTACATTAAAATATGTAATACATATGAACTAACAACTGAGATTAAGAGCACGGATGCACAGTAGAGATATCCATGACTTCAAATAACTGTGCTTATGAACAGAACTGCCTCCTGAACTCTTTAAGCTTATAATATTAATAAGCAATATTAATAACCCAGCATCTGACCCTGGATGCTTTTAGAGATCATTATAATTCAATGAAACAACCTCCTATTGTCAAGATTGAACCATTCCAATTCATTGTACTTTGCACAATGAAGTGTGGAAAATCAGCACCATGGAGAGCAACACCACACAAAGGCATTATGATAAGTCGACCTTGGTGCTGGCATGTACAGTGCTGTATCCTGTATAGAATCATACAGACCAGGTAACCTCAATGCTATAGCTCACATATAACAACTAAACTGCACCTCATCATTAATGGATCTCCCTTCGGCACCTACTTACAGTAGTTAAGTTTAGCAAGATAAAATCTGTATGGTCATTTTGCAATGTACTACACAATGCATTTATCTCGGTTTATGAATGTTAACCTTCATTATCTAAGGGAGCTGTGGCATGTGTATTTCATGGTAAAGTTTTATAAGAGGTGGGTACTCAAGAAAAAAGAAAAGGATTATAATTAATGGGTCTGTATTAACGATCTGAACAACGGTTGATCTAATCACTGATGCTCTACAGTCTGATCTATAGTATGGTGTTTGTAACACAATGTCAGTGTTACCACTGTAAGTGGATGAACAACATCTCAAGGAAAAAACTCTCCACCTATCCCAGTCCCTGGTCCCATGTTCTGTGACATACTGTATGTCTAGTCTAAATACAGCTTGGAAGGTATTAGGTGACAGTTCAGTTTCTTTGGAATTAGTTCATGGTTCTTGAATTCACTGATGTTGTGCACTTCCATTACTATTTCTGGTCCATTGAAGCAAACAGCAGCAAAAATGACAGGTGTCTAAACACTCATTAACAAAGATGCTGTTATATTTGCAGAGAGATGTTCGGTATAGAAATAATGCGTCAATGTCTGAATCAATTATGGATTTATTTATTTATAATCCTCAAAGGCTTGATGAGTCTGCAGCAAAACAAAGGTCCCATATTATTAAATATTTAATAGCCGAGTCTTTAACTCTGTGGTGGAAGCTTTCACAGCCATGATTTTATGGGATGCTTCCGAAGACAAGAGCTTTGATCCATTTGCTGTAGCATCCCATTTACCAGAGTGCCACTGGGGACTCGTAGCACTCTCTTCACGGGGATGATAGCGCCAGCATTCTGTGACTGTGCAAGTTAATGTGCAGTAAGCGATCGCTGTTGCATGCTTTAACTACTCTCATTAATCTTACAATATTTCTGCTTTGTAACAGCCCCTCTATCATTCTCAGTAATATCCTGCCAATCGAAAAACACAGTTACCCTTTATGACCCTCGGCACTCTTTTCCCTGTTCGACGGCGCTGCATACTGTAAGAGCTGATTCAATCCAAAACTACCTGGCCTATGGCATCATTCAAACAAACGTTCCATGTGTGTTTTTAAGGGAAATTAATTATGGGATTATGGAATGTTAACACAAGAGTTTTGTATGTTTGCTAACACAGGGTTATGCTCATGCTGTACATATGGAAGCTCCATTAAGCAGCACCACAAAGCAGGGAAAAAAAATTAGTTTTTTTTTTTGTTGTTTTGTTTGTTTGCTGCCATAGATGAACTACTTTATATGTGTAGTGGCTGGAATATATGATACTGACCTTAGGTTTAGGGTTTTGGTGTTGGGAGAGGATCATTGTTTTATTAACAATAATATGATAACCAATCAGACTGCAGTGTCCTGACAAGAACATTTGGTGGTACCTTTGTAATGACAGCTCAAAATCCAGTCACTATGACTAATGGCAGTGCGCAGTCGCAGACTGTCATGCTTCTTGAATACAGCATGACTTCAGCTCTACTACGTACATGTGGCTGCGATGTCACTCAGAGAGCTACTGTTTTAAGTGTCATGCAGAGCTAACGCAGCGTGACTTGAACATAGCACAAAGAATATATATATATAGACAGAAAGACACATTTTATATTATAGTATTATCGCAGCATTCTTAGTTTTCCGATCGGTCATGCAGTGTATGACTTCCTTGCCCTGACTGCATCATTCACCCAAATTGCTCTTGTCAGTCAGAAAATTGAAAGATAGTTCAGACTACTAACATTTTGGTAGTGACGTGAAAGTGTTTTGTCGTTTCCTGATTGGACCTTCAGTGAGTACGAAGTCCAGGCCTGCAGTAGAGACCCAATTTAATTCAGTCTCATTGGTTGCATCTGAACTTATTAACCCTTCTCAACCTCTCTGAATTGCTGTTCACTCTTATAAATGGTGCATCTCGAAAACACAACAGTGGGGGAGATGTCATTCTGAGCTTGTTTAGTATTCATGTGATGCTCTGTCTTGTTGACTGAAGTGTAGGGTAAGCATGCATATTTTTCCTCAGATTAATTCACTCATTTCTGTTGTGCTTAGTTTTTCATTACTGGCAGTGCACCTTCAAAGTGAAGAGTGAATAAGAGAGTTTAAGCACTTCCTACTTGTGGAAAGTCCAAAAAACGATTCTCTCAGACATTCTCTAAAATGTAGACCTCCTGCTGAGAATTTTATTATTTTACCTGACCATGGTGGTTTTACTTCTGTGTGTGTAACAGTTTCAGGATACATCTTCTTGTTTTATTACATTTTTTATTTTATTTCAAAAAGAAAAAAAACAGAGGGTGAGCTCTGGGAAAACAGATTCAGTGGTTGAGGGAATTACTACGAGAGGAGCTGGTAACAGAGTTTACACTCAGCGAAGTAATTTCAGAGCACTCTTGGTATAAAGCCTGTGGGGAATGTTTAATTTTCTGTGGAACGTATGTTATGAATGACTTAGTATGAGCAACAGACCGTGAAACTAAATCAGGCTGCGGTGGCTGGAGCTCCTACCAGCTTTGCTTTAAGACGGGGTCAGAAGCCACGTTTAATACCATTAGCTCAGCACGTGCTCTGGTTTACAGAACAACACTTTGAACACATTGAAACTGGAGATGCCTGCAACATTTCATTGAATATTCAATTGAATTGTAAACATTGTAAAATACACTGGGAATTTTGTTGCGTTCGATTTTTGTAATTTTTTTTTTATATATACTCTCTTGCTTTTTTTTTTTTTTAATTTAAAATGTTTTTTTCTTGCCATGCAAGTAATAGAATGAGCTTATTAAAAATAAATGTCCATATTTGTGTATTTAAAAAAATATATATTTAAGCATAAGGGCTTCTCTGGTAATCCATTTAACATGAGTTACTTCTTAATAATTCTTCTTTAAATAAAGCTCCATGCAGCTTACACGAGAGCTACGGTGGAAAAGGTCGAGGGGTCGATAGGGTTAACATAGAGTTAAAGGGTGGCACTATTTGGATCCACCACAGTTTCAATCATTAAAATAAACCCACCAGCACATTCCCACTGGGGTTAGTTATTGATTGCCTTATTAGCATCACTAAAGACAATTAAAAATGCAGTGGATTGAATTCGGTGAAAGTGCAGGTTTAGAAACGGAAAGAATGAGGCTCCAACATTGTTTACATCATTAACACAGACATTATAATTCTCGTACTGGTGCTATTGAAGTGGTTGGAAAAGCAATGCCGGATCCCAAGTTATCCCCTTTGTTAATAACTGAAATATCTCCGTGATCTCTGTCTGTTCTGCTATTTCTTTGATACCTGAAAAGAGGCAAACACCATAGCGTCATCTGTCATAAATCCCACACGTTCTTTTCAATTCTGAAATCCACTCTTATGTTTCACCATAACACGCAAACACGACTAAAGGCTTTAAACATTTAAGAGTACAGCCGTTTGCTAACCCTGTTACCGTTATACAGTATAAAATACAGATATTTGGTAGAGATCAATGTGTCCTTCATTGATATGAAAAAGCTTCTCTTGCAGTTGTAAAGAACCAATAACTGAGCAGTAATGGGTTATGTTGAGCACCCTTATGGTATTGTTTATTGGTATAGTGTTTGACATTTGGAGCTGATTTAATTTGCTGTTATTTCATTGAATTGATATATTGTCTCATTCTTTCTGCTGTGGAAGACCATCTGTTCTGCTGATTAAAATCTTAGTGCCTCTGTACTATATGGTTTTTATATGTAGTAATTATATAAAGCTCACATGGAGCACACTATTGACAAGTTCATATGATTGCAGAATTAAAGGAAATTCATGACTCAGCCTGCCGTAGATAAAAGTGGGCTGTCCCTCAGAACACATGGTCCCTGACATGCATTCTGTAATATATGAACGCTGCATCTCCCTGGCCAAGGCAGCAGATTTTGACAGAAGGATGAGAGTAGACACTCAGTTGGCAGATGCTTCTATATCCTGTAGGGTTAATGAAGGCTACACAAATTTTGTGACCAGACTGTGGCTCTGCACAGCTGCAAGGTAAGCAATTGTGGGAGGATGTTTTTCAACTCAGCCAACTCAGGATAAAAGCAACAAGACATTGGTAAACTGCGGTACATCGGAGCTTGTGTACAAGAGATGGACGTTCTGTGTTGGCAACAACATTGTAACTCACACCAAGGAATTGATAATGTTTAGATATTGCTGAAAACAGAGTGTAAGCAGCTTCACACGCACACACACACACGCGCACGCACACACACACACGCGCACACACACACACACACACACACACACACACACACACACACACACACACACACACACACAATAAAAAAAAAAGAAAACCAGTTTTCAGCACATGGCTGTGCAGGTTGACAGAGGAATCTGTCAGTCCTGGTTGAACAGAGGAGCAATTTGTCTGGTCACTTGGCTATTGATTCAAGCGACATTAATATAACAAGTGAAAGTTCAAACTAGGAATTATTGCTGCCAGGTTCTGCAATGTGATTACTGTTATGTGCAGCTGGAAGTTTCCCACACTGTTAATAAATGCCGTTATTAAAGCCTATATTGAATCAGGAATGTAGTTCACAGAATTTCAGTTCTTACTTTTGGCATTCCAGAAAGTTAAAACCCAATTACAGCACACTTTGCCTAGGGGATGGTATGAATCATTGAACAGAGGCACTTCACAAAGAGAAATTAAAGGTTGAAACAGAAACAAGAGAAGGATATTAAGCTGAGAATCAAAAGTTGAATGGAAGTAAAACCAAACCCCCAACATATTCATTTATTGCACATGGATCTCGTTAAAACTATGGATCTGAAATGCATATTTCAATGAGGGATTTCACTGCTTAGTCAATAATCTAGTATAGACAGCAATCAATTTAGTTAGAAGAAATTCATACTGCCACAAGTTCAGGGGAAATGTTTTGATGATTTGGGACAAAATACAGGAATAGAATGTATTATGCTAACGCAGGGAGTCCCATAAGCCAGGTGTCATGGACGATATCGTGTATCATGCTGATTATAATGTTCTCTGTTAAATCTGGCAGCCACACCCTATCTGCACCATAGGTCAAAATAATTAGAGTTTGTTCCTTTTAGTTTAAAGACAAGAAATGAATAGATAGACAGTCTCTATTAAAAATTATTCCTATGAATATTTAAGGGGACACCTTGTACTCTATGGGTCTGGAAAAGGGGATGAAAAGGTAATGTTTGAACTTTTGACACTAAGCCGTAAACATATTCTCCAGCGTTTCCCAGAAAATATCCTCCACTCTTAAGTGCCTCGGTGATTTAATTAACCTCAAATTAATTAACATCATAAACTCCAGTACTTGAGAGTGAGGACAAGAGCGATAAGTGAAGTGGTCAACATGGCAGAATCTCCATTGCATGCCGTTCATCTTAGAAAAAGAGATTAAATTAAGCACAGGGGCTAATGCAGCCTCCATCACAGCCCATACATAAACACAGCTTTAATATAAAACTTTGATAGCTCCAATCATTCCTCTCATTGATGATGGAAGGAAGGCTGGGGCTTTATTTAATAGACTCTGATCCCAGCCTTCTCTGCCAGACTTTGCTCTTTATGTATTATTTAATACAATCTTTATTACTTTTATAAATAACAAAGATTAACTGTGCTAAATGTTTAATATTGCACACAAACTGCAGCAAAGCCATTGAAGTACAGTCTGAGCTGATGTTAAACCTATGAGGAATAATCTGACCAAGATTCTGGGATCAAGCAGACAGCACAATGCTGCAGGTTATTTTACAGAAGAGCAAGAATACCTGTCAGTACTGAGAAATGCATCATCAATGTACTGGGGTCTTTCCTTTGCATGTCTTACTGTAGCTCCAGATTTGTTTTTGGTCTTGTTTGTATGTTGTAATGCAGGAAATAATTTTTGCAGAGGTCTTATTTAATTGGTGCTTTTGAAATTGTCGTATAAAACTGCTCCTTGTTCCGGGTTAGTACGTGGCACCAGAGATCTACTCATCAATTCCCAGGTCTAACAGCTCTATGGCTGTAAAAAGTGAGCGTTGAACAAGACAATGTAAGGCAAATCACACGTCCCCTGTTTTCTTATATAGTATATTGCTCATATCTTTGAGTTTTTTTAATTATGTATATGAAGAATGAGATTGTTGGGCTCACAAAATGTAACAAAAACCGACCATGTTAGCCTATGCCACAATGTGTGATCCCTAATGTACAGTAACACCTGGGACCTGATCCAAAGTGCAAGCACTGTGCCAGGATGGTCAGATTGTTAGCATTACCCTTAATCTATCACCAATGCGCAACTATTCACATTTGAAATTAACATTGCTGGTCCTCAAAGTGACTTGCAGAAATGCTCCTTTATTGGTGTCACCCAGTACAAGGAGAAGTACACCCAAGCTTTTATTACACTGTGCTCAATAAATCACATTTTACATTCAATTATGAAGTGCAATTTCAGCAATGAGCTGGGGTCAGGCCCTGCAGTTCTACATTGATTGCTCCGAGACTTTTGGAAGATTGCTGCAAAATGTTCACGTTTAACAGTTTCCTTTTTTTTTTTTTTTTTTTTCTACTTGAGAGAACGTTTTTGCTGCCTGACTAGTCAACCCCTCATAAAGTTACATCTTCAAGTACTCTCACAGTGAAGTGCTTGGTAAACCATCGTCTGCAGCCAAACCCTAATGGACAAGCTCAATGCTGAGTGCCCTGATTGCATCGTCACACATTTACTGCACTTGATTGGGGAGCTGTGTCAACAGCAATACAGTATGTCACATTTCAGCAGTTATGCTGTTAAACTTTCAACAGGTTCATTTGGACATTTTTATTTTTAAAGTATTGATTCACTGTGACAATGTGGACTGATGTTGTAATGAAACCGTAAATTGGGTCGATTTTAAGGCTATAAACTGCGATGGATCTCAATACCACCACCCCCATCATGTGCTTTAACTGGCTCTGCTGGCCATGCAGACTCTGTATTAACCATGCTTTCCCACCGATCTCCCCCTCTAGGTCTCCTAAAACCCTAATGCAAATCTTGTTCACTGTAGACTCCATTTAAGTTGCTCAAAAGCTGCCTGAACAAATGCATCACAATGGAAGCTTTTCATTTAGTCCATTTTTAATCAGGTGCGCTACTAATTTTATTATAACTTTTACCAAGTACAGTGCCAGAAAAGGTAAGTGACGCCACATATTTTGACATTTCCTCCAGGCTGCTTTTAGCCTGATAAAAAAAAAAAAAAAACACCAGCAAGAAAGCATTTTTAAGAGCCCCAGCAGAGCACTGAGTATGACATGTTCTGTACATCTACTGGCAAATGTTTAGCCAGCCGGGACAACTTTCAAAAGAGTAATCAGCTTCTTTAAGTGATTGCAAAATGATAATGCCTGTTTGACAGCATGATAGTGAAATGCAAACATTGCCCCCAAGTAATATAAACATCTCCTGACCCCTTGTGGCCAGCCTTTGAAGTGGTGTTCCAATACTAACCCTTTAGTATACAAGGATACAGATATCTGCTTGCTTGGTAACAGAGTCGGTGATGGACGATATGACACATTGTTCAGTGTCTTTTTTCAAAATGTAGACATTTATTTGAGGTAAAGGTGGTCACGTTTAAGGGGAAGTGTGTGAAGTGGAGGTGGTTTTGAAGTTGATCTCCTTTAAAAACAAACCTCTATAACAGGCTAGAATGTATTGCGTGTATCAAAAACAGAAGTTGCTCTTAAAATGAAATAATCTTAGAAATTTGACTTGTAATATATATATTTATATATAGTATATATATATATATATATATATATATATATATATATATATATATATATATATATATATATATATATTCATCTTTGTGTTAAATATGTTTGATGCTGCTAATCGGTTCATTTTAAGTGATGGCATGGTGTTTTTTTCTTGTTTCTCAATAATAATAATAATAGTCAAAAGATATAACATATTTTCTCGTATCAAATGAATACTTTGCATAGAAAATCCTTCCTACAAATGTAGCCCTTACTAAAAGTTTATACTTGTTGAGTATTCATTGAGGATCATTTCTACCAACAGGAGAACCAGCCCATGGTCGTCTCCCTAGAAATATTCCTCCATTGAGTTCTGTACCGAGGATGCTACATTATTGATGCAGCTTTAGAGTCCCTGCTTGGGTCGTCAACGTATATTAAAAACTACCACCTACCAGCTATGAGCCGAGACAAACAAACCGAGACCGAGTTTCCTGAACAGTAGATGTGTTTACAGCCGCGGGAGAGAGCAGCAGTCAGAGGATGTAGGTCACACTTTGTTATCAGGTTGGGCAGCGCACTGGTTGCATTACCTTCACAATCCCTGAATAGTGCTGAATGACACGTTCACAATTCCACAGGATTCTGTTCACATCTTGTCCTCTTGTTAGTGTTAAAGTATTCCAGTTATTGTGTGGTAATCACACCCCCAAGGGCATGACGCTTCTCATACTTTTTTTATTATTATTATTATTATTATTATTATTATTATTATTATTATTATTATTATTATTATTATTATTATAATAATATATATATATATATATATATATATATATATATATATATATATATATATATATATATATATATATATATATATATATATATGAAAAAAAAACGTGTGTGTGTGTGTCATTAAACACAGGAACAGATGGAAGTAATCAGTAAGTTGTTTTTCCTCTTATTTTTATCTGGTTTACTTATATTCTAACAATATATAAGCTTCAATAGATTATGGGAAAATGGGAAAGGACTAATGTATTTTGGTACTTACAAATAAAATGATTAACAGAACATATACATCAATTACCCCCAATATACTTTTTACAGACATGTATCAAATAAAAGTTGATTGTTTGACTATCAGGGGCACCCTGTCACAAAAACATAGCAAAGTGTACTAAAGCAAGGAGATACCATAGTAGAAAAGCTTGGTCAATTGCAGATACGATTTGTAAAAAAAGCCCACAACTAACCACAGTTCAGTTCATTTATGTATTGCAACAAACAAAAACTAACGTGACCAACGCCTCCCCCTGTTTTCTCTCAAGCTTGTCGACTGCTTCCTTGACAATGGCATGTGATTCCTGCATTACATATTCTTAATGCCTATGGGTGCCCAGAGTATATTATCAGATAATTACAACTATAACTAATTTCATATCATGTGCATAAGGCACCTGCAATTACCCTGCTTGTAAATTGCTTTTGCATATGTAGAGTGGCTTTGTACTTAGATTTAAATAATGGAAAATGTATTCAGTATTACTGCAGCCGGAGCTGTCAGGTTGTGCTTTATTTACAGTTGCTGTGACAAAGCTATCAGTGGTTTGCAGTGATGGAGCTTCTGTCCTGTCCAGTTATTACTGCAGTACCAGGATAACTTTTACCCCAACCACAGACCTCATTGAGTTGATCAGGCACTGAGACAGTTACTGGTGTTACTGGTGGAAAGGGACAGACTCCCTGCCTGCTCTTTGGTTCTGAAACACTGTTGAGCGTAGGCTCTCTTTCACAAAGGCCAGGTGGAGAGGAATATTACAGACAAGGTGGAGGATGGGTGATGGGGAAGTAGGATGGCATGAAGATTCATTAAAGACTTTCTAAGCATGGCACCACAAAGATTTAGATGCTCACCCAGAACTGGATCGTTTGTACCGCATTAGTTCCACTCATCAGAATCAAGGGTTTTGTCTGCGTTATGAAGCCCGGATTCTTCTCTGTGTAGGCTTGAGCTAAAGTACCCAACTGAAGTCCTGTTCTCTGCTTCTTTAATGAACAAAAAGAGAGAAATTTCATTTGTAGTCATTGTGAAAAGAAAAAAAAACGATTCACCATGGTGAATGAATCGATTGTTCTTCTACACAGTTTATTTATATGGCACTCCAATACACAGCAGAAAAGTACACAAAGTTATAATGCATATTAATCTCCTTGGTCCTTTTGTTCAATATATACCAAACATTTTAAATTTGAAATTGCCCGAGCTATCATCAGTCAGAGAGCCCTTGGGTACGGATGCTTACTGAACATTCAATACTTCGGAGTCCCATATTTTATATGTTTTGTGGTCTCGTGTAAAGCAAACAACGAGTTTCACAGCCAAATTTATTTTTCTCTTAACAAACCTGCTCTCAAGACCGAGGAGGGTGTCACAGTCTCAGCTATGTTTTTCCAACTTATAAGTTATAAGAGCAGATTTACTAGATTTTTTTTCTTAAATTCCGTTTTAATCAGATAGACATTCAGCTCTGCATCTATAGTCTGATGATATGCTTACAAACGCATAGCCGTGTGATGTTATTGAATTTGGGCTGACTTATCAAATAGCATTTGCCATGATCTCAATGTACTCAACCTCATGTGTTGATGCTAAAACCCGCTTCAGTTGCAACTGAAGGTGTTAAACATGAATCTTTTGACTGTGAAGCCATTGCTTTCCTGTGGCTTCTGCAGGTCCCTGACTAGACATCGCTCGCTTCCACACACTATTATTTGAAGTCACTGAGCAGACACAATGATGGAAGTGGGGGTTTCTAAACTGGAAAACCTCACGGAAATCAAATATAATTGTAGTTACACTCAACCTAATTACAGCTGGTTTCAAAACCATCAACATGTTACAAGACGTCAATCCCCCATGGCAACAGTGCAATCCAAACCATGGCCTGCCCCTTGTCACACAATTCATTGCATTATTATTTCATGGGGCTTCTGATTTCTATAATGAAAGAGCCCCGTGGAGAGGCAAATGTAATGTACATTATAGCGTGCATAATACAGAACGCAGAGAAAAAGCCTTATCAATCTTGCATTGCGTCTAAATCTTGGTAAAATGGGGGTTTTTGCAGACTTTGTGCTTTGCTAGGATCTATTATTGAACATGCAAGGCTTCACTCCAGCCATCAGACTTCACCAGACTAATTTAGCATACGCTTGTGGGTTATTTAGCTCTCTGAATTATTAATCAGTCACTTAAAGCAAACTTTTTATCTGAGTGGAAAGTAGACACACATAAATGGAAAGAAGCCCTGTTTTTTGGGATCTCTTTTTGTTATTTGAAAATCACATTTTAGGACAAGTGGGCTTCCCTCTTATATTAGAATGATACAGTATGAGATATCACCAGAGCTTCTCCTCCCTCCCTTTTTACATCTCTCTCCCTCCCTTATCCTCTCACTCCTTTCCTTTTCCCTCTCTCCTTCCCTCACTCTCTTCCTCTCCATTGTGCACATCCTATATGCATTGCCCCTGACAGGGAAGACTGCCAGGTTACCGGATGAGATTAAGACACTTCATGTCCTTGGATGCTATTAGATACACCCATCAATTAGAAGATTAGAGTCAATCACACACACACTTACAGTGAATTATTGGTTTTCTTGACAGTCTAAAAAGTATTTATCCTCCAGAAACCCTATGCAGGGTATTGTATGATACAGAATACATGCCACAGCCACCTGGGTTCTCCACAGATAGGGGACAGGTTTTGTTTTTTAACAAAAGGCATTTAATAATTATTACCGAATTCACTACCACCACTACCACCACAAAGCAGTTGGAACATCACAACCCAAGCTAGCCAGTTTAATGTGATATTACAGTGAAATTCCATTGGTTGTAATCACTGTTCTATTTTGATTCTAATTATGAAACTCTAAATCGTAACATAAGTTGAAATTATTTAATACAACTGTTTGGACAACTTTTAACTGTTTGGACTAGAAATCAGTCAGTTCTACAGTACCAGTATGTATCGAATGATATAAGAATATTTTATTGTATGTGTTCGATTTAGTTTCCCTAATCAATTCTAATTGAAGTTAATTAGTGGATATGATCCTTTTGACCTGTTAAATGGCAGTAAAGGCGGCATACTTTCTGTAAAAAGAACAACATATCACCACATGAAGTTTCAAAGAGTAAACAATAAAATATAACCAGTGTGAACTGCAGCCAACCAATCTACACACCCCTTCAGACGAAATGTAACACCAGTCCAATACCCATCATACAAGAAGCCAAGGCAACCACACCTTACCTTTGTAATGTAACTGTTATGATAACAACCTTAGCGCCAGCTCCAGTTTGTGAACTGTTTCTATGATTATGCATCGCTCACCAGTATCACACTTTGGTGTATTATATCAACAATAAAATGCAGTGGGGGTGCGAGGATTCAACTCCCTTTCAATGCATTTACATTACAAACACAATGCAGCAGCCAAGCAGCCCATCGCCTCATTGAATCCACATGCCTTATGGCGTTTCCAGTTTTCATTATAGGTAGTTCAAGTTATTTTTATTTTTATATTTTTTTTATAATACTATAAGTAACCATGTTCCATTATGGGTTGTTTCATTTTTATTATACATCAATGTCTTCAAGTGGAAATAATCAACCATGTTTGCATGATCCTTTTAAAGGCTTTTAACACCACAATCAAGATGGAAACTGTTGCATGTACGGAATTGGAAACTCATTTATTTATATTTGGCAATAAAAATATGTTTTCAAGGTGCTAATTGAAATGACACATACCTAGTAGAATTTTACCCTGGGCACATGTAGTCTTGGTAGCATATTGCACTGTGCGAGGCGTACTAGCCTGTGGTGTTTTTTCAGCCGCCGCACATGCCAGTGTAGGATTTTTGTTCCAAATTGCTTTAAAACGTATCTTGCTTTCCAGCAGGCTGAGACCCAGTCACCCCAGCGTGAATGATGAATGTGGGAATCTGTCATGACAACTGAAGTGCAGTCTTTGCCACTGTGAAGTGTGATGCAAAACCTGTTTGTCATTTCTGTGTTTTCAGGGGGTTTGTCTTCCAAAACTTCATCTATTGAGGCCCAACTGTTTATACTGGAGACTGCGGAAGATATTGGAACCTTTGCAATAGCATGTATTCTGCTCCCAGACATTCACAGCAAAGATCACAATACAACCACCCACACTTTACTCTAGGCTGTTTACTCCAGGTAACGCTTTGAATTGATTGTCTTAACTACACTGTAATTACATTGTCATTGTATGCCTAGTTACGCAGTAATGTACACTGTAAATATGCAACCACTACATTTGGAAATCCAGCGCAGTTATAAAAGATGCTGGCAAGATTGTGGCAAGCACGTGTGTAATGGTTGTGTTAAGGCAGTGCTGTTACAATGGATCTTGTCACTTGTGTAAGGGATGATTGTTTTCTCACCTCCTTTATCAGAGTGACTGGGCTGGAGAGGATTGTTTCAGTACAAGCATTGATGATTCAGTTCTGTTGCTGATTGTAATGAATGCGATCAATTATTTGTGGTGTATTATTTATTTGTTTCTTACAGCTAACGCAATGCATTGGCGGTTAGGTAAATTCCCTTTTATCACAGAATTCGTGTGACAATAAAAACTAGCATTCCTGCAATCCAGTTAGCTTGAAGTGCCACTGGATCAATGCACTTATAACAGTAGTGAGTCCATTCTGTCCCTAAATGCTTGTTATACAGGATTTGAAGAATTCAGAGAAGTAAATCAATCCTCTTTCCAATAAGGATGTATTGACATTGCCATCTTGTAAAAAACGGCATCTTTACAATGAGGGAGCTGCAAGTGATGGGAGGCTTGCATCTTTACAATGAGGAAGCAGCTAGTGATGGGAGTCTTGCATCTTTATGATCACTAGCCTCGGATGGATATATATATATATATATATATATATATATATATATATATATATATATATATATATATATATATATATATATATTCTCAAAGTAGTGTCTAATTGCTAGTTTTATAGTATCTCAATTCAACACATGCTGTCATAACCCTTTTCAGTGATTATACAAGACTATCCATCCTGCAGAACGTGAATACATGCAAGTACCTCTCTAAATATACGGGTTATTATGCCATTTCTACCATTGGCAAGAAAGCCATTGTAAACAATACAATGGGTTAAAAATAAAGAGACTGCATTACAGTCACAAGTTGTTAAGTCAATGCTGTGGTGGGTATATTTAAAACCGTATGTCTGCCACTGCTGACAGCAGCACTCATCGTATGGCAGATGAGGACATTACAATGTTTTAGACTTCCTGGCAATGTCACTTTGTCATCATTTCTATCAGATTCTATAGAAATACAAGACCCGTTGCATTTGTCATGCACTTATTAACAGCATGAAAAAAACCATCTGTTTTATAATGCAACTAAAGCACAGAGGTTTGGTGGGACAGACAGGCACTTCTTTTACTATGCATCACCTCATAAAATCTCTGCCATTGTAGACACTATTCATAAACATAAGCATTGTTACCTGCCATTTTGAATGTTTACATTAACAGTCACATTTTGTTGGCCTCAGTTCAGATTCTGGGAAAACTCTGCATTAAATATCATTATTTTATCACATTCAACTCTCCAGTGAATACATTTTGGTATTTTGAGCGATGAAACTGAGTAAATTTGGGTTATTAATTGGATATTTCTAAGCTTTATCTTAGTTAGACAAACACATAGACATTGTAACTGTACACAGTGAGTCCAACATCGGACAAAGATAGACATTTACTTTCATTACAACTAACCACCTGATTCTAACTATAAGAAAGGAAGGGATAGAATAGACATGGTGTAGGAGACAGTGTCATTTCTCTTAACGGAAGTGCCATGCTCCCTAAATCGTCTTCTTCATTTTAAAAAATACCTTGTAGCAAATGAAACAATGTATTCAACATGCATGTTGTCATGTCATTGGAAATGATGTTGAGAAAATAACATAAAAACAGGATGACATTTTAAAGATTTTGGTCTTAAAATTGCAATATATATATATATATATATATATATATATATATATATATATATATATATATATATATATATATAGCTTTCTTTCTATATCAGCAATTAGGGAAAGAGAAAACTGACAGTCAAGCAATCCGTGCATCTGACCTAAACTGCCAGTCCCTCCAGGGTCATTGCAATAAACAAGTAAATAGTATTTTCCTCATTTAAGATGGGCCCAGTTATTTCCCTTAGGTGAGGCAAGTTAGTAGGAATGGCACTCGAGGAGAAAACCTCCAGATACGAATAAAAGAAATAGCCTGAGCCATCTCCGTGTGGCTGCCTGACCCAGACACTGAAGTGTATTACATTTACAATCACAGTGAATTATTAAAAAGCATAAAGAAATGATATTCCGCGTGGTTTTCGAGTGTCCGTTATGGCTAGGGAGACGTTGCCGTAATCAATCACCAACATTAAACGCCTAAAGGAATGAATGGGAATCTCATTTTAGATTCCAAGATGCACTTATAAAAACATCAGATATAATGGTATCTTATACATTACCTTCCAACAGGTATATGAAAACTAACAACACTGAGCATCACAAATAGTAAATGATGCGGAAAGATAGATCAAGGGGCTAGTTTCGCAGGGCAGTTCCAGCTAGCAGTCTGCTAAGTCCAATTCACAAAATTGTAAATAAATGTAAGAAAATAACACATTCTGTTTTTCTTTTAATTTCATAGATTGTTGAGTGGATTTCTACTACGCTTTGTCATTCTATTCTAAAATACTACATATTTTTTTGTTAAACAGATAGCTTGTTGCTTTTAGCCTGCTAAGTGCTAGCAGTACTTTGTGAAACTCGTCACAGGTGCCCAGTTTGTACATCAATATTTCTCGATTGTTCACCTTTTTTATTTCTTAGAATCCGGATATCCCCAGTAATCTGTTGTGCTGACAAACACCGAGATCAGAAGCAATGAGCTCTCTGCATGCTTAATAAAGACAAAGCTGGCAATGCAGCTTTAACTATGATTCATTACTGTTTCTGCATCTCCAACGGAGATCAATGCAAAATGTGCATTGCACGAAATTGCTGAGTGAGCTGGATTGTGTATTTAAAATACTGCGTTTTAATTCAGAACTCCTACGGTTCTATATTTCTGTCACTTGAACAATGAAAAGCAGGCGGTACATATGCATAGGCGGTAGAATTGTCATGGTTTTTTTGTTCTGCTATTTTATGTTCTAGCGCCTTTGTCATTGCAAATTCTCACACTATCTTAAAGCTTTGAGAAGAGGTTCACGCTGTCTCTGAGATGATGTACGATTACCCTCTCTCCTACTGTAAGCCCCGTTCTGAACTATGCTGATTCCCTTGATGTGGCTTCTGAATGCATGCAAACCTGTTTCTTATTGACTCTGCGGAGCACTATCCAGTTATATTTGCCAGAATTATAACACGCGCATTGATTTGATTTCCCTATAAATAGAAGCCATTAGTGAGAGGCGCAGACAAATAAAATGCAGTGTCTCGCTGTTTTTTTTGTTTTGTTTTGTTTTGTTTTCTCACAAGATATGACAAGAAAAGTTATCTATTTTTAAAGGCTGCTTATTTTATTAAAGTGTGCGTCATTTCAATGTTTCTATGAGAGCAGGCTTGCTTTGCGTTGCTTTGGATAAAAGCGGCATGTCATAAGCTTGGGTAGCTGCAGTCATTCCCATGGGCTGATTCATAAAATTGAGTCATGGCTGTTAGAAATTCACATCAGGAAATGCGTAATTTTGTCATTTAAAAGAAAACCCATTCGCTTTTTTTTTTTTTTTTTTTTTGCAATAGATAAATTGACTGTTGGCAGAAATCCCTTCTAAAACCTTATTATAAAACTCAGATCATATTGCGCCTAACGAGAAAACTTTGATAAAGCATTTATTGTACCATCAATCGCAGTTATTTTTTTCTTTTAATCTGTACTCGTTTTATCCCGCTGTTTCTGATGACACCTCTGTGGTAATAACTCATCCTTAGCAGACGCACTGTCCGGCTTGAGTGGTACGTGAAGGAGGGGGGGGGGGGATCTGGGGTCCTAATGAATCTTCTCCTTGTATTGGTTTACCATAGTAAAACCATAGCAAAGTGTAATAAACCATAGGTGGACATTTTAAAGCCCAGTGCGTTTATGGTGAAGCACATACAAAAAATTGGCCAACCATGGTAAACTATGGGAAATGCATAGCATAACCATACGGAAAAATCATATAGATTTCCTGTCGAGTTTGATGCCAGCATCCATTGCATTGAATTCTGCCCGTTATGAGAGATAAGCCATGTTTTTGTTTTTTTTATTTTTTTTATTTTTTTGTTGCTAATGGAGATATCAGTTTTATGTTACCATAAATTGTTCACAATTGTACCAATCTCCACCAGGGAAGGATCAACACATACCAGAGGAGGTAAAGTGCTGATAAAGCGAAACAAAATAGCCGAATTAGAGCAGTATTTTAGGAGTCCAAGGGGGTAAAGATGACTCTGCTAATAAGTTTTGATTTATTGAAGGTCTCTGTAGAACACTTCTTTTCCTGGCTTTAAAAAACACAGCAGCTGCATCTTAATAAAAAGTAATAAGAAATCACAGTTGCTAACAAATCACATATAGTGCCAATTTAGTTTACATTACATGTTTTCCAGTGCTTCGATAAATATTGTTTATATTACCAACAAAGTTTTAGCAGAGACATGCTCATTAACAGGATCCAAGGAATGTGTTCTAATTTGCATTTTAAGCGATGATTTCACATTATATATAAGCTCTCCCTAGCCTGAGGGACAGGGCAGGGGCTGGGCGCAAACCTGAGACCCTGCGCCCTGCAAGCGAGCGTCTTAACCACAATGCAAAAGAGCCAGGCATCTTATCTCACAGCTACAGAATCTGTGCCAGCAGTTCATCACACAACACTACCCTTTACACTTGTTTTCTTTAAGAAATTACCCAATGTGTACAGTGGAGCAAGCTACACCACTAGAGCCTTAAAGCTAAATCATTCAGTACAAATGATTCCTCCTATATGGGGTTGTTGATAGCAATTATGAAGAGTGATCCATTTTATTTCAAATTTGATAATTGCTAACAAAAATCTGCTATATGCTTAAAAGCGAGAGATTCATCTTGACAGTGTTTACTTTAGCTTTTTTTTTCCAGTAAAGCAGCTTACCTAATTAGTGTTTTACAGGGAATAGGCTCTTGGGAAGAAGTCAGAAGACCAGAACTATTTGAATAACTCTTAATGCCTTCATATTACCAATTAAGACATCTACAGATTTCCTGTCATGATAGAGATCCTAGAAATAGATGTGCTTCTGGGACAGAGGTGCCAAAATCACTTCAATTATTTTACTGTTGTCTTTATATGAAAAAATGAAACTGCAAGATTCAAAAGTTCACTGCAAATCCTATCTACCGGTCTGTTAACTGTATTGACCTTGTCATTGGTTTAAATTAATGACCAGACAATGCCAACAATGGACTGTTTAAATTCTGAGCTGTGGCTTGGACTTTTTTAGCCATGGCATGCTTTCAGGAGCTGGGTCGAACTCAAGACAATTAATCTAGAGGAGGCATTCAGTTCTGGAAAAGGTCAACATCGCCTATCCCAAAACAACAACAACAAACAAACAAACAAACAAACTTTAATGAATTTGTGGACCTTGCATGCTAAACATGCACTAGTATTTCATTTCAAAAAGTCCAGGGAGCTGCATATTCAAATTCTCCTGTTTGATATTCCTCAGATCAGGTAGCGTGCATAAATAGCTTAGCTAATGCTCAAACCACAGGCATATGAAGACTCAAACTTAAAGAGAGTGCTTTATACTCCCGTTACATCCATTCACTATAGCAGCTACAGTGCATTTTTCTTCTGACACCATGCTTTCATTCTCAAGGACAGCGGCTGAATGAATTCACATGCAGGTACAATACTAAAAGATCTGTGTCATCCATGGGCAGCACATATATTGTGTGTTAAAACATTTCACATGTGTTATTCCATGCAACAGTGTATAGCACTGCAAACTAACGCAATGAAAAATGATGCGTTGGCTAAAAGGTACAGGGTAATTAAATATCAATGTTAGCCTCCAGTTTATTTCCGTCTGTGAAATTGAACAGGTTGAAGCCTAAACAAGGAAGACCATTTCACAAACTGTTTAGAGACAAGAGATCTCCAGAGACTTAGAAATAGCAATGGAAGTGCATCTAGAAACAAAGAAGAGTAGCCAGATCAATAAGGCTGGACTTCCTGCAGGCACAACCCACTGAAAAGCAAGCAGGCGGCTCGGCTGTGCAGGCATGCGGAACTCGTCTTTGAATCGAAGCCTGTCATCTGATAGATTGCTTTTGTGTCTTGAATTAAGTTTACATGGTTGTTACACCTGCTATGCACGCATGGAGTACACCTTCCTATAAACAAGTACTGGAAAGTGATCACATGGCAAGCAGAGATGATAGGTCTAGGGTTAGGGTTAGACAGCACTGGATCCAGGTCAGTGGAAGGGAGTGGTGGTGGGGGATAATATGCAGGTATTATCTTAATGTTTTGCCAAGAGTAATATATCTGTAGCCCACTGTACTGTACCTGGACCTTGTAGTAAGATTGTAAGAAGGTGTTTGTGAGGTTAGTGATCACTCTGGGTGCTTCCTGTTATTGAGCCATTTACCAGTTTCTCTATGCTTGGCTTTGAATCGTAACTGCCAGGCAGTGGAATGTCATCATTCCATTAAAATCCAGTGACCACATCAACTCTACAGGCCACACCTGCTCAAAGTCAGGTAAAGATAAGGATACAGAGGGAAATGACAATAGCCCAGATCCACAGTGAATGATTGCAGACACCACTGTTTACAATATTCTTAATTGTAAAAGGTTCACAAAGCCACCATGTTGGGATGATTCAATCAGAGCTCCCATGCGTTTTTACAATTGGCAGGTCAGACCTATCTCAGTCCTTTTCTATAGGACCAGAGGGGGTCTCGTATTTAATAAGTGACAGACAAACCCCACCTTGATTTGATCAAATATTGGCCCACATAATACACATTACCCAAAAAATGATATTATCTCATAACTCTTCAGCCTCAGGCAATATTAATAAAGTCCTAATATAATCCTACATAAATAAGTGATGGTCTTATAATTTAATAAGGCACCTGCCTCCCAAACTCAGCATTGGCATCAGGCTTGTTAGAGTAACAGTGTATCTGTCTTCTGTATTTGAAAGTGCTACCTGTTTAATACAGTATAAGAACTTGTCTTTTTAAAATAGCATATAGATAGCGAGAATTACACATTGAAAGTGAAAAGCGCCATACTCAACCCATCACTGCAATTTGTACAGAATCTTTGTGTACCAGGCGTCTTAAACTTTGGTAAATGCTTGTTTACAGAACAATAATTGGTAAAGTTACAGCCTCTTTAGGGTTTCATCTACTTCCGGTCGACACTCATTTGAATTTGCAGATGGATGGTTTTTACAGAGGGATTTGAAACTGATCGGTCTGTTTTCTGTTCATCTTTTTAGTACTAAAGTGGATACGTATAGAATGATATGGGTTGCAGTGTTTTGTTGTACTTATTTTAGTGTTATTTTTTATGATGGATGTTCATTACATGTTGTCAGGTCACCATTGTAAATGAGAACTTGTTTTAGAGCTTTTAACCTCGTTTCACTGAAAGGGAACACATACAACCCTGCCTGTTACACTGAAGATCTTTATAAAATTGAAACAAAATAAAAGCATGCAAACGATTCTCTCATTGTACACCATGCAGATTTCTTTGATTTGCACTTCCAGCGCTGACAAGGTAACATTCCTGCAGTGTCTGGTATCCAGCAGACATTAGCAGCCTCGTTCATAAGTGCTACGGAAAAATGATATCGCCCCATTTATACCTGAATATGCTTCTTGATTGGCAGCTTCATTCTTCAGCACTACTTTGTCTGAAAGTAACACGGATTGCTCTCCAAGCTGCAGATTCCTTGCCCTTGTTAAAAGAAATGAATACTCTGTGATATCAACGCCATCTGTAATATTGTGCTATACTTGAAAGAAAGCGTGTCTAGTTTCATCGAACACACTCTCCTCTTCAGGCAGCTCACTGCACCGCCCTCTGCTTCAGGAAGTGACCTGTATACAGAATTGATATCAGTCTTGCATAATCAATAGCCGTACAGATACTAGCAGCTTGTGATTGACATGACTATTGATCTTATCTCTGGTACGTGATGCTGAGCTGGCCAGCCATACACATGACGAAACTGCTCTTTAGCTCCTCCGCAGGCTTGGCAACCTCTCAAACTCCAAAGAGTCTAAAAGTTTCTAAAAATGAAAAAAAAAAAATAATGGCTGTTGTTGTGTGTTGTGTGTTGTTCAGATGCAATCCCAAATATTTGTTCTGAATTATATGAAAGCTGCATTTCCCTGCCCAAGTCAGCTGCAGTCGCAATATGCCGAGTAACCGATCTGACAGTCGTTGAGCAGGGCAGATTCGTCATTCTCAATCAGTGCAATGATCAAGCCCTGTATTAATGGCTATTTGAGCACAGTAAGAGCCCACAGCATGAACATGGCATTATCACGGACCCTCAGCAGGCAGCTGGCAGGTGCTCTGCTGTCCGTAACCTCCGTCTTCAAGGCTGTGCAAATTACTATTGATGTTTCACAGAGACGATCATCCATGTCACTCAAATTACACTAGATTTGAATAATCAGATTTCAGCTGGAAGCCTAAAGAGAAGAACAGCCTGCTAGATTGAAAAGGAAGTGAATACATCAGTCAGATTGAAATGCTTAGAAGAATCGGGTACATGTTTCAATGAGAAGTTTGTGTTAATGCCTAAACCATTAAAATAGTAGAGAACTAGCTTTGGCCCTAGACGGGTCAGAAAGCAAGAAAAGGAGAAATGGTATTGATAGAGAAAACCTGAAAGCAATGGCAGCTAGTAGGTCATTTACTTAATAGGGCTGGAATTGTAATGAATACTGTATATGTGCATTTGATTAATGGCATGCACAAGGTGGCCCATGGAAGAGACCTGTTCTCTGTAAGCAGCATTATTGATTCTGACACAACGTAGAAATGTTAAGAGGGGCTCCTGCAGCAGCACAAGAAAGAGAAAGGATGACTATTTCAATGGGCTACCTTAATGGGGCAGACAGGTCAGATAAATGGGAACCTTTGGTAGCTAATAGGGCTATTAAAAAAGGGGGAAACTGAAATACAAAAACAGACTTCATTAAAAGAGGAATGGCAACTTCTTAGAAATTATTTTTAAACCCTTGCAAAACTGATAGAGACTAAGGAACTCCATATGATTATTTTTCAGTCGTGATCATAAATGTGTGTCTAGCTTTACATTTAGATAGACAAATCTATGTTTTTCAATTTACCAGCACTTCAGATATTTCTTAATGAAGACATCTACTATTCAGATCATTTTGGTAGCTATAGAAATAGAATTTCTGAATAAAGATATGCAGTGTCATTGGTATCTGAAGTATGTAACTGGGATCTTCTTGTAAGAGAAGAAATATGGACTGTTTCCAAGGGCTATGTTTTGGTACATCAGTGGTCAAATGTTTAGAGCCTTTATTCCTTTGCTTGAAATACTGTCAGGGAGGATTTGTAATACGCTGTTACAAGACATTCTCAGTTAAAGAGTAACAGGGAGGAGGCTGGGTGCGAACCGCCGCCCCCATGCACCGCACACGAGTGACTTAACCACGATTTAAAAGAGCAGGGCTCATCTGCGTCCGTGGTTTCAGAGCGTTTAACCTCCTCTCATCTCACTGACAGGGGACAGGATCAGTATCGGTAGTGTTTCACACAACACTGCCTGTTACGCATGGTCGATGTGTTTCGTTCTCAAAAGTTTTATTCAATACGCTGGAAAAAGTAAGGAAACCATCATAAATATTTGTATTTGTTATTTTTGTCATTTAGTTGAAACGAATGCACATTGTCACCGGCAATGGATTTTCATCACTGGAACAGATGCGGTAGTCTCCTTGGTCCAATTAAAAGAAATAAAATACTGTGGTCCCCAGCTGGTCACAAAGCTTTGACTTTGGAGTTTTTTTGAAGAAGAAGAACGTATTGATAATATAATACAGTTTGTGCTTTAAAGACATTCAGAAGTTATAAGCCTTACATACTGTCATAGAAACAAACAGTAAATGGGGTCCCCAAGTGGCTCATCCAGTTAAAGCACTGCCGCTGGGAGCGCAGGATGAGTCACACAGCTTGGACGCTGCCAGTTTGTGTCCGGGCTGTGCAAAGAGGCTGAATATTGCTGGGACTCTGAAAGGGGCGTCACATTGGCTCTGACTCTCCGGGGGTGAGGGACGGGAAACCTGCAGAGACTACTTCTCCTCATCGTGCAACAGAGGATCCTAATTGCCAGACACCGAGTACATTCGGAGTGGATAAAAAGCAGCCTGATTTCCGGGATCGGTAGCCCGCCCACCTCTGCTCTGGATTGCTCGGCGTAAAAACGATTCTGGCTTCAGGTTTGTGAGATCGGAGGACGCTCACACGCCCTCAGGACGTCTGTGCTGTGTGGGGACCGGCTGCATTGAGAAGAAAAAATTGGACATTTCAAATTGGGAGAAAATCAAATAAAAATAATAATTGACCACTCTAAATAAATAAAAGAAAGAAAGAAAAAGAAACAGCAAAAACAATCGAACCATCCAAACAATCGAGGTATGAAAACGTCTGCACATCCAGCTCACGTATAAAACATCCACTCCCAGAGTGTAACGCTTGCCAGATGAGTTCATTTGTGAAACATTCAGCAGCATTGTCAAATCAAATCATCCATAACTTCAAAACTATCAATCACAATGCAAGCCTGTAAGAAAGCGAGTCTGTAAACTGAAGAACACACTCGCTTAAACTCCTATAGGGTTACCTGACAGTTCAAATTAACATCAGCAATAGAGAACAACAACAATTACAACTTCATGCAATTGAGAGAAATGCTAAATAGAGTCGGCTCCTGACCCAGCTTCACTCTAACTTCCTCTGTATTTTATTTTTTTTAATGGTTTGTTTCTTGGTTTGGAGAGTAATAAGAAAGTGCATCTGCCTGCACAAATCAGCGATTCACTTGCTGGGTCTGATTAAAATCAGAGTCAGACCATGTCAGGCCTCTCGGTTCTGTCTGCAGAACGCACTCTGTTTTGTTTTTCTGATTAGGTAAAGCACAGAAGAAAAAAAAAAGGAAAGGCGAAGCACGAGAAGCAAGTTTGTAGAAATCTAATTCTCCCCTCATGTCTGATTCTACGTATCTTTTAGGTCTATAATAAACACGCAAAGACCCCAACGAAGAGCAGCGCGCACATTCGCTTGACAATTCAATCAGTTTAAGTTGCTGGATTGAGGTTGGCAGTTACTTTAAAACAGATGAAAAAGTACCTAATAATTTCTAGTGGTCAAATTGGAAATATTATACAAATTCAAGAGAAAGAGAAAAGGATCCGTCAATACCGGCGGTGGTGTGTGGGCTGACAGGGGATACTGGAAAATCGGTCTTATTGACCAAAAAGATTACCTTTATTGAAAATACAATAAATGTGGTGACCCTAAAGGGCAGGCATACACTGGAAAAGAGTAAAAGCTTGTAATCTGGGTGGGCTTCACAACAGTGACTCCAAATGGGGCCGCAGAGTTTCTCAATGATCTGCTGTGAATGGAATTCCTGATTGCGCCTCTCTGAAGAGTGAAATCATCTCCCAGACGTGAAGTGCTGAATTACTGACATATAAAAAGGATTACACACTGGGAGACATGCTTTCGTTTAACTGGCATCGTTACATTACAAAGCCGTCAAATGCTCACATCCCAAAAGGACATTGCTTCCAGTTTCTTTGTGAAATCGCACAGCCTGTAAATCTATTTCCTGGGTCACACAGAAATACAAATAGAGTTTAGGACAGATCCTCATATGTACATCTCCCAAAAACATACAAAACAAACGATCAGCACTATACAGCAGGGAATACAATCTGAACGTGTCAACTAAATGCACATTACAGTACATTAAGGGACCCTAACTACACAGATCACATAAACAGTGTAATTGCAGTGTTGTTACCTTTATTTAATTTAAAACAACAAAAGTACTGGTATTTGAGATTATCCAGTGATGCTTTTCAGAATGATCAGTTCTCTGCAGCCGTCATCTTCCCCTGACAGTCACCAGCCATTAACTTCTGTGATACTGCAACCCTGATCTCCTTGCTGTACCAAATTTAAAATGTATATCAAACGTATTTATTTAATCACGACAAGAACCCTTGAGATATGCCACTTGCATAGCTAAGACCTTCTGCATAATAATAGAATATAAACCCCCTGAGTTTCACACTTATGACCACACCCCTAGAAAGCAAATGTCTTTGAGACAAGGGACAGCAATAGCTCCTTAGAAGACTTCTTCTTTGATGCAAGTTCCTAATGTACAGGCAATACAGACCCCTGTGAGTTCTCACTGTCAGTAGCATGCTGTAATCTATGGGATGATACAGTTAACTTTTTTATTATCTAAGAAACTTGACATTTCAATCGCAGTCCATTCCGATTACAGGGGGAAAAAAATGTAAAGATAAAAAGTAATGCAATACATTTCTGCTAACTGAAGCGTTCGCTGGCACAACGCTGCTACAGTGAGTTACAGCAATGCTCCACATGCCAACATTTTAATCGATAAGGAACAATCCTTTTACAGACTCGTCTGCTGGGAATCTAAAATCCTGTTTAGAGGGAGCCAAGATCTGCTAAAGGGGAAGGTCACAGGGACGTGGATCTCTGTGCATGAGGGAAAGAGAGATAGTGGTATGTGGAGGCTGACAGTGCCACGTGATTTAAAAACTTGAGATGCAGGAGACGTGGCTCAGAAACAGCAAGGAGGCTGGAGCCACTAGAGGTGGCATTCAAAACTATTTAGACCCTGGCACAGGTAATAGAGTGCTTGTGCCACAGTGGGGGAAGGGATACATGTCCCCACACATTAAAGGTGGTCTTCACCCTCTTATTCTCCTGCTAACAATACCCATCCTAGTGTTTGCAGCCTGAAATGTATAGCATTTAAAAAAAAATCCCAACACCAATAAGGTTATTGATTGAACTGATTAGCATTAGTCTTGGATTACTTTATCTAAGTTAGTGTTATGTAGCCTAAGATCCCATGTTAAAAAGTAGCTGTTGGAAAAATTGTTTATTAGGATCTGGAAGTTTGGCTCGAATTACAGGAGCAGAATTCTTAGAATCAGCAGTCACTGTCCTTGGTAAGTGGATTTCTAATTTTTTATTTATTTTTTTAAAGTAAAGAGTCTGCTTTGTTTTTTCATTTCAACTGAGATGTAATGCTTCGCTTTTCTTTGCTCAGAATAGTCGAAGTAAACATGCAAAGAGAAACAGACTTAACACAAGGTTCTGTACCAAGCTTTACAAATCTGGTCCTCCGTCACAGTTTTGAATCCCTGTGTAGAAAGATCCAGTTTGCTAAGATAAAAAAAATGAAATGAAATGAAACAGCTCAAAAAAGGGGACAGTTCCATAAAGCCCACCTCACAGGTCTCGTCCTGAACTCCTTTTTCCCCAGAGTGTCAGATTCAAGGTCTTTACACAAGTGCTAAATTAGACAGTTAGAAGGGCTGTGTAGCTTCAGTCTTGAGGAATCAATTGCTATTGATTTTCTTATGAAGTTCTCGATGGCCTCTATCAGATTGTGTCAACAGGGGGCTCAGAAAATAAAACCACAAGTAAACAGCTTATGCTGTCCCCTGCTTATGGGCAGGCTGAAAATTACTGAGCGCAAAATCATCTGAAATCCTTATAGCATTAAACACGACAGCGTGGATTATATTTAGATTTATAATGAAATGTTTTTTCTCCTCCTGATATTAACCACATTTAATTATTTACATTCTGCACGAGTCAGTGATTACCGTTACAGTGTGTGTTCATACATCTGAGGAACTAAACAAAGGGATATACTGTCTGTGTACAGCGTACATCACAGCTGACACAAGCCAATATAACAGTGTGGGGGGGGGGCAGTGTATTTCCACTATATTGCTATATCTAGATGATATAGGTACAGGTCAGTATATATTGTACCAATAACATTATATTAAAAAGCTATTTAAAATACACTACACATACATTACTATACATTAATGTGGAACTGGGGTTATATTCAGAACGCTGTAGCGTAACTATTACGATGGTATAATATTTGACTATCATCATGTTTACACAAACAATGAAAAAATATGAATAAAACTTTACCGTATGTGAAAAACTATTACAACGTGCACATGTTATTTGAAGCATATCTGTCCTTCATTACACTAGTACGCCGAGGGTTTGCATGTCTTGGATGACTGATATACATCAGTGTTAGATCGATGCTTTAAATCAACTCTCAAGACCTGCCTGTTCTCTCTTGCTCTCCATGCTCTTTAAGCCTGATATCTGCTATCAGCTGCTGCTACTATTTCACCTATTATGTTACTGTCCTGTATTGTGCACTTTCTACTGTATTTAGTGTACTGTTTCATGTATTATGCTACTATCATGTATTATGCACTTTCCACTGTATTTAGTGGACTGTTTCATGTATTCTGCACTTTCCACTGTATTTAATGTAGTATGCTTTTTTTTTTTTTTTTTTTTTACTCTGTATATCATGTATGATGCATTTCTCTGTGTTTAAAGTATTGTGGATTTTCTTGTTGTTACTGCATCTTGTAAAGCGATTTGTGATGGTGGTCCACTATGAAAGGCGCTATATAAAATAGATTGATTGATTGATAGTTAATAGATAGTGGCATTCAAGGATGGCTCGTGTTGCTGATTGTTACACAGATCTGAGATTGCGTGGGGTGACTGGTAAACAAGCATGACGGACAGAGCTCCCCCAATGGTACAGAAAGGAATTACAGAAATAATACATGGCATCACATTGGAAATCCCCTGGTGCCCCGACCGAATCACTTCCTATAATCAGTGTGCTTGCAGGTTGCATTGGCAAGATACACGCAATGAGACAGAGAGATCCCATTACCCTGTACCTACTACAGAGAAAAAGCTAAAGTCAACATCGTCCATCTGGAAAGCTACTGGCAGAGAAATAAGTTTTTTTTTGTTTTTTTTTTCAAACATTTGGCATTTCATATTAAATATTTAGCATTCTACCCAACAAATAACACAGGCTCTGGAAATGAAATGTGATTAACATTTTGCCTAGAACCCCAAGCAACGCTTATCTAATTTATCTGCATTTCAGATATTGGCACAACTGCACAGAACGAAACTAAATGAAACTTTCCCTCCACCAGCTGCTTTCTTTTACAGGCTGATTAATCAAAGCCACCTCAAAGGGTTCCACTAATTATTAGCTGCGTGAATCAGCTCCTTCCCATGTCAATCTGCAGGCCCACCACTCTGCCACACTAATTGCTGGATTACGTTGGAAAAATAAACCTCACAAATCGATTTAAATTCTTAACCCATTTTTCTCCATTCCCTCTGAATTTATACAGCAGCGGTTCTACTGTATTGTACAAATCCAAAGTAATAAACTTTAGAAATACCGTGGTTAGAGTGCCCTCTAGTGGAAAAACAATCAATCGTCTTTTGCAATCCGCATCATGTGATTTACACCTGGACAGAAGCAAGTCATGACACAGGTTCAAATACTGCCGCTACAACATTCAAATGTGACAGTACATTCATACTAATGCTGTGACTACTAACACAGATAATAGCCAAGGTCTCAACCAAATAGAAAGTGCATTATATGTACTTTATGGTGAAGCCGTAGCTTGACAGGAATGAAAATGAAAAAATAAGTATCTATTCCTTTCATTACAGAGATGCTGATGCCATCTGGTCAAAAATATAAACTGCTTCACAGAAACGCAGGTGGCGATCAAATTTATATTCAGTGCTAAACTAGAGCAAGCCAAACAGCTGAGCATGTTTCATGTCAGGAAAGCTGCCAGGCTGTCAGATTCATGGAATTAGATAACTGCCTGCACCGCATAACTGCCTTCACTTCAGTATTTAAACTGGATTCAAAATGGATTTCAAAAAGATTATTTTGATATTCAAAAATGAATGCCAGGGAAGCAAAATATGCTACTCAGCTTGAAGGAAAGACTGAAGGGTGCCAGTGGAGCCAAAGGCTAAAATTCATTTCACAGCGGAACTATTGCCCTCTAGTGGTTGACTATAGTGACTGCATGTACATTTATAAACAACCAGATTTACCTCCAGGCCCTTGTGGGCTAGCAAGAGCTAAACCGCAAAGCATGGCTTTACTAGTTAAGACAAAACAAACTGTATTTAATTGATGTTATTACCGGAGAGTTACTGCACTACCCTGTATTTAATTGGTGTTTTTACCGGAGAGTTACTGCACTACCCTGTATTTAATTGGTGTTTTTACCAGAGAGTTACTGCACTACCCTGTATTTAATTGGTGTTTTTCCCGGAGAGTTACTGCACTACCCTGTATTTAATTGGTGTTATTACCAGAGAGTTAGTGCACTACCCTGTATTTAATTGGTGTCTTTTTCTTGGAAGTCAACATTTCAGTGAAGGAGGCTGACAGAGCAGGAGGAACTTGCAGACCTGTGTCATTGTCTGTGTCTTGAACAGGACTTCTCTGTAGCAGAGCAGAGAGATGGATAAGCCTCCCTTAGCTGTACGGTACACCCTGCAGAGACAGTATACAGGTAGAAAATGCAAAATAAGATTTCAGCTCCAGGATAGCTGTGTTCCTGTGTCCAGTTTGAGTAATCACTGTCTAATGGCTCCACAGATCACAGCACAGTTGCACCAGTTCGACCACCATTAGACAGCAGAGGTGGTTTATACAGTGCTGTAGCTATAAGATGCCAGTCTTTTAGGGAAAAAACAGAACTACCAAAACTTAAGTGATGACGCCAAGCAGGGAATTACCTAGTTACGGTGACACTTGAGTTTAAGGATCCATTTACAGTACATCTATAAGATTACAGTATTAATTAGTTTGACAATTATTAACAATACATTTCTTACAATGCCCATGTCGTATGTTTAAGCCTGTATTGGTTAACAGATATTCTGAAGGGACAAATCCAGTGTCTAAACTACAGAGAGTAGATGCTGAAAGGAACCATTAGCAAATGAAGCATACAAATTGAAATGCTCAGTCTTGGAAAACAATACATCTTGTGCAAACTTTAGCAACTTTAAATGAAGTGATCTCTTGTCCACACAGCATCTTTCACAGCAAAAGACATGCCGGGCTAAAGCAGCCAATCAAGCGGAGTTACACGGCAAAGTTGCAGATGCTTATCGCGATACATGACACAGCACGGTGATTTTCAAGTACAGGATGCAAAATCAATTTGCAAAAACTTAAAAAACTGTGAACGCTGGCATGGAGATCGATCTCCATCACATGAGAGTGGATGTTAAAACTTCATGTTGATTTGAACTCAGCTCTCGCGAAGATAAGCGCCAACTAAGCTTTACAGTAAACTAATGTGTTCCATCTGCATCTCCATCCATTTGCGTTACTTTCCATCTGTAGAGCTCCTTCTGCCTGGTGTTGGTGGCTGAAGTGTAATGCTGGCTCCAGGGATCAGCTTATTTTGCCTCCCCAGCGCATCAGCATGACAACCGTCTGGATTGAGCTAAGTAGGGTACATCTCTGGGGTCTTCAAGCGGGCATCTTCCATCCTTGGTGTTCCATCGACCAGCCCACGATACCTCAAGAGGGCTCCACAGTGATTCTGGCATCCCAGCATCACCCTCCTCCGTTCCCCACTCAACTCAGCTCAGCTTACTTACCCGTACATCAGCACTGCTTTCTAATAAGTTAGAAGCGGCATCATTCAGCGAGCTGACAGGCCTGAAAAGAACACCTTCGTGTTCACAGGAAGCATCGTTTAAAAGGGTTTTGATGGGCAGCTCAGCATCTAGATTGTGTGCTGGCATTCCAGTAGAGATTTGTGTCTGAACTAAAGGCTTTAAATTCTTTTGATGCTTATCATACATCAGCAAAAAGAGACTATCAAGTTCTTACCTAAGGCACACAGTTTTAACTGTAAACACAGAGCGGAAGATAGCTGATGCAATATATAAAACACATGATTCATGTAAGATATGGAATATTTTTCATTCGCAGCAGCATTCATATCTCTTTATATACTCAAATCACTGTTTCTCCATTTACAAAGCTATCGATAAATTAAACAACTGCATCTAAACAACAGTATTGATGCTAATGCTTTTTTTTTCTTGAACGAAAATGATCATGCTAGTCAACCTTTATTATACATAATGTAATCTGATGTTTTAGTAGATCTTATAGGATGTTTTCCCAAGAAAAGGATACCAAAATGCATTTTTCCTCCCCACAGGAATAAGGACTCCATACACACACACACACACACACACAAAGCCAAGAAAAAATAAAACAATGTACATTTTCAGTGTTTTATTACATTTCACGTTTTTGTCTTGCATTGGTATGCCCAACTTTATGTATACAAACATTTTCACTCTTCAAAGAAATGCATTCCTTCAAACATAAAAAAAATAATAAAAACTTTGCATATTAAAAGTGCATACACCTCAGATAATAAAACATACAAATAAATTAACAAAAAAAGGCAGTGACAGATCACACACTTGCCACAGAATAAGTTAAATGGTACATTTAAATTTGTTTTAAAAAAAAAAAATCTACAAAACAATTTTCTTTTTTTTTCTGAACTACTGTACAGTATAACATTAAAATACAACCTAAAAAATAATAAAGTAGTGTAGAGTAATACGGCAGCCGTCCTGCTTCGTTAAAGGCCAGTGTATAAATGAAATGAGAAAACATGTGTTTCTGGCTCAAGGACCTAGAAAAACGAATAACACATTTAAAACAGAATCATGCCTTTCAGGATTTCCACGTCTCAAACCACTCCAATACGTACTTACAATACATACAAAACTAACAGTAACCTCCAGGGCCAAAACGCAGTAAAAGCACCAAGAACCAAGTTCCCAAAAAACTACAAACACACTGAGACCGTACTGCAACGGTGGTCAGATGGCATCGATGCATGAATTGGGTGCCATATTGCGTATACTGTATGCAGCTTCCGTAAATTTCAATGACGCTGCTCTTTTATGATTTTGAGAACATGGTCACAGGTCAATGAAAAAATGTGTTCATTTGTTCCTTTGTTACCTTGTCTGAGGTGTATGCCACCAAAGCAGCCTACCAACTCAACCACAAAATCAGAAAGGGGGCAGGGTGGTAACAAGCAACAGCATATAAAGCAAATGTAACAATTGCAAAGGCTGAAAGGTATGCTACTTTACACAACTGATACAGAAATGTTATTAGCATCTCGGAAGAAAAAAACTAAAACAAGGCTTACCTTCCCCCACAGACTTGTTTGTGGAGAATTAGTGTTTAAAACAGCAAGGGACAGACCAATACCAAAAAGCACTAAACTGCTGTAGAGAGACACTCTACAGGGTAGTATGATACTACAGACCTAAAATAATTCTACAAAATGCCTATTGCAGTGTGGGAACTGACTATTTATACTAGAATGAAAAAAATGTTTAAGATATTAAAAAATAACCTAGATGTGTATAGTATTATATATATTTATAAAGGGTTAAAACCTGAAAGGTCCAACATGCCTGTCGGAGATTTTTTTCCAAAAGGTATTAGCCTATATCGGATATATATATATATTGTGTGTGTGTGTGTGTGTGTGTGTGTGTGTGTGTGTGTGTGTGTGTGTGTGTGTGTGTGTGTGTGTGTATATATATATATATATATATATATATATATATATATATATATACACTTGTTTGTGACAGAGTCTTCAGGGACAAATGAAATGGGGTAGACCATGCATCGTCGTTAAATAATCGTGTTACCATCATTCTCACAGCAAAGAAAATCCATTAGAAACATATATGCAAATAAAAGGATACTGTCCATGCTTTCTTGAATACAGTTAGCTTATGAAAAAATAGGAGTAAAAATCGTCTACTCTTCTACATTAACTGCTTTAATAGCTCAGTGCAGCCATTTTTTTTAGCAATAGTTGCTTGCATAGTTAAGTGCATGCAGAAGCATAATCATGCAAAATTGCTTTCATAAATCTTAAAATGGCATTTTCTTTCTGCTTGTAAATTAGTGCTTTGAAAAGCTATTAGCTACGCTTTTAAGCAAAAAAAGCCTCAATTGGCTACATATAGAAATGGTGCTGTAATTTCACTTACATTATTTACTAAGGAGGTGGGTACGGCTGTATTTTATATGATAAAACAACAAATCTTGAAGAGGGCACTGTGATGTGTTACAGTAACCTTATCATAGTGCATATTACTTATTCCTAACTCAATTCTTAAGAAATGGTTACCTACAAACTCAATTCGGTCAAGCATTTTCTATTTTATTCCAATATATTAATTTACGCAAAAGTTCCTTAAAAAGGCAAGACATTTGGAGTCAATCTTTCATGAAAATGAAAGACTGAAACATCAGATTGAATCTGGCTATAGGTTGCCAATTCTATTGATATTGTTTGTAGTCCAATGCCCAGCCTAGTGTCTGGAATTGACACCAGGGGGTCTATTATAATGATATAAACAGTGGTGAATCTAAATACCACCGCCCTTTAATTCAGTGTTATTCTTGCTGGAGTTTTCCCATGGGGTGATTTATTGACCCTGCTTATTAACATTATTACAGATCAGCCACTTCCAGTTCAAGAAAACAGCCCCCTAGAATGACTACAACATAAACAGGGTGACTGCTTAAACAGTGACCCCCAGAAGCTTGATGGCAGGCAGGCTACTTTTAAGACGGTATTGGCTCGCTGGCTATAAGACTTAACCCTGAATCTAATAGTCACGTACAGTATATACAAAGGATTTGACCTAAACATCTTGCAACGCGCTCAGCAATTAGATGTGGTGTGTCAGACTGCAGCAGTGAACAGCAAAAACACGACTGGGCGTGGTTTGCTATCATCATTCAATCTGGAGGGCAATATTTCACAATGTAATTTGCAGAAGTGTTAATATCATCTCTGTTGCTGCTGCTCCTGCTGCTGGTAAAATACCACACATTGATGAATGGGTACTAACTCAGTAAAAGGGGTGGAAAAGGTTATGTAAAACAATGGTGTTCACTTCGTCATAGGGGATTTGATTTTCAATGGGTTTTTTGGGGGGTTTTTTATATATAGATTCAGTAACTGCTTTACAGAACACCCTAGTCACATGCTCACTATAATGGCCTTCTCAAACAGAGTAACACTTGCTTTTAATTCATTACCCAAACAATACAGATGGCATACTACTGTTATCTTAACATTTACTCTGTGATACCAGAGTTTAATGCTTCAATTAGGCTCAATTCATAAAATATTTAGTTACCAGTATAGTACTGGTGATAAAACTCTTTCCTGAGTAATATTTGCAGTAGCAGAAGCCTTTCATGCACTCACAGGTGTGAGCAGCATTAGAGATTACAGTTAATGTTTACCTAGCTCATATCATTCTGTACATTTTGTGTTTATTTGTATGAATTTTTTATTTTTTTTTTTTAAGTGGAAAAAGCATTCCAGGATTATCTGATGCCCTTGCTGTTCTGGGAAACCACACGCTACTGATTCTTTGCATACCAAAGGATGTTCTCCCTTTCTGTAGTCCTGATGCTAGACACAGTAAAGTTTGAAAATGTCTAACCAAGTCTGGTAAAGAGATCCAGCATTTCACTGTTTTAACTCAACCTGTTGTTAATCAAAGGTTTCTGCTCATCACCTTGTGAAAGTCTGAGATTTCAGAATTCATTACATAAATCGACTTGCACGGCTTATGGAACACAGTGAACAATTTGGTCACAGTATGCTGGAATTCAAAACCTAGAGCGAAAGCATTTATTCATTGTGTTACTTTTGCAGTGTTATAGAGTGGAATGTACACACAGATCGTGCTTCATCAATCATTTCCTTGTAATATTCTGGTTTTATTTACATTAAACTAACGTAAACTATTTGTTTCGGGGCTGAATGGAGTGGAGTGTCACAGAAAATAGAAAAGGATATTGTTATTTTATGGATTGGAGATTTGTTCAGTCCCTGCAAGTTGTAATTCACTGAGGGGAGCAGGTGGTTTGAAAGCATAAAGACATGCTCTCACCCGACACTTTAACGATGCTCTGAGCTCTGAAGCTAAAGATTATGAAGTTAGTTATCTATTTCTATTGCCCTGTAACCGAGCGGACAGTTATGGGTCACAGTTGTAAACACTGTCCTCAGTAGGTAGTAAGAAACAAATATACACACTTCTCAAAAATCAGGCTAAATTACATTGACAGTTTAGAAATAATATTTTACTAAGTGCGAAGCCACTACATTTCTGATCACTTTTGAAAAACTCCTTTGACATTTGATCCTTGATTTAAAATATTGCCCTTTAAATAGCTTGAGTTACAAATAACACTATGTAACGCAATTTTTGTTCCTGGGTAGTAAGTGTTATTTCCTAATTGCTTATGCCTCGAAAGTACAGAAAATGGCTATTATTCCCCACAAACTTTGCTTTTGTGACCAGGACAGTGATATTTCAAAATATCACTATTTCCAATGGGAAAACGGGCAAATGTGTGTCTTTTCGTTCACATAGTCAGAAAAAAACAACATATGAATCCAAATTAACATGTATTTCTACTAAATACAGTATAATTGTAAATCTCGAAAAACTACTCACTTCTAAATCTTTTGTAGTCATACATGTTAATTTGGATTCATATGTTGTTTTTTTCTGACTTTATGTGAACGAAAAGACACACATTTGCCCATTTTCCCATTGGAAATAGTGATATTTTTAAATATCACTGTCCTGGTCACAAAAGCAAAGTTTGTGGGGAATAATAGCCATTTTCTATACTTTTGAGGCATAAGCAATTAGGAAATAACCCTTACTACCCAGGAACAAAACAAAAATATTTTTTTGTTACACAGTGTAATCAGCCTGTCAGTTTTTTAACTTAAAGTCTGTGCTGTACAAATGCGACACATTATACTGTAAAATTAATTTGCCCCTCGTCCATTAATAGTTTTTTAAAAATCTGCCTAAAACGTACCTCTTCAAAGCATGCTACAGTAACAGGGAGTTTAAAAATGACCTTGTAATCAAATGTACAGTTCATTAAGTTATATACCATTCTTCGGCAAAAAATGATTAAATATATACAAAGTGCTTTGTTAAAACACACTTCTATACAACTATTCAGTACGTATACAGCAGTAGACTTAGTACCAGATCTTGCAAATGGCAATTATTTGGTTTGATGGCAGGATAGAAAGACGTTTCAATAATTTACAGTACGTTTTCTTTAAGGAAAAAAATATATAATTTATATTAGGCACATCAACAAAAGAAAAATAATCAAAAATTAGCTGCATTACCAGAAAAAATAAATAAACTGCTATGCAAAATATCACTGAGGTTTCAGAACAGACCGTGCGGATGATTGCATGTTGGAAGAAAGCTTTCTGGAGGATGATGTCTTTTCAAGTGGCTTTTTCCCATTAGCAGGAGACTGAGCACCTATTTCTGGTGTGGAAGACTTTGCTTTACTTGCAGACAATAAAGACCGTTTGACAGGGGTGGAGCTCTTAGCAGACTCCTTTTCTTTCACAGAAGCCTTGCCTGTTTTAGGTTCTGGTGACTTACTTGTCACCTTACTTGTCCCCTCAACTGCCCCGGTGCCATTTCTCATACTAGATTTCGTGACTGCTTCTTGGGATTTCTTAGACAGAATCGTGGTCTTGCCGAAATCTGCTGACCTGCGAGTCTCCTTTTGCCGCAGCGCGGTTTTAAAGAACGACAACCCTTTGTCCTCTGACTTGCTGTTCCTTCGGAGATCAGTCTTCGAGGAAACACTGGGAGATCGCAAGCTTGTAACAGAAGAACTGCTGCTGGAGCTTCTAACTGGCCTGCGCTCTACTCGAACGCTGTCACTCCCTTTCACCAGCAAAGACCTGGTAGAGCTGCTGGTTCTGGCCACACCAGGTGTCTCTGCAAGGGGGCTTATGCAAGAGGACTCCCTGCTCAGGCTCCTTTCGGACAGCTTTTTCCTCCCAGCAGACGGGGTGGAAGCGCTCCTCTCGGTTGCTGCCGACGTCGTCTTCCCCGCTGGCGATGGCGAAGAGGACTGAGGTGAAGATACCCCGTGCTTCTGAGGTGTGGCACCGGAATTAGTTTTTTGGGAGGAATCCTTTTTGGACTGAGCCGATGATGAAGATGCTTTCTGGCTCCCTGGCTTGGTAGAATCTGCTCTGACTTTCAAACTAGTCGTCTTCTGGGAGCTTTTGCCTTGGGGACTGGAGGAAGCTTGAGAAGCAGCAGATGACTTTGAACTCTTCTCCTGCTCCAGAACTGCCTTGGAGGAGCTCCTTGCAGGAGCTGCTGTGCTCTCGGCTTTCTGACCCGACGCCCCTGAGCTGCTTCGATGTCTTGTATCTTTCGATGAAGAGCCGTGACCAGAACGACTCTGATCGACAGAGTTTGTTTGGTTGTTGTTATCTATAGAGTCTGCTTTGGACACCTTCTTCTCTGTCTGTGTTGTACTCTTGGTATACTGCTCATTTAGACACGTGCTGGATCTCTTGTGACTGTTCTCATCACTTGCTATGTTTTCCATAACGGCGAGAGGTGCTTTCCCGCTGGACTTGTGCTCGTGTTTACTGGAGCTCCCAAAGCAGGAAGTAGAGACTTTATCATCACATGCTTCCCCGATCCTTTCTAAAGTAGAAGAAGAGTGTGAATCTAAGGAGAAGCGTGATGGGGAACTGGATCTCATTTGGAGTTTGGCTGACAGTGACCACAAGGGCTTGCTTCCATTTTCATTAATCGTTAAAGGGCTAGCCATTGAAGATCTGGAAGATAAGCTCTGGCGTTGGACACTTTTTACAAAAGGTCGGGTTGAGAATCCTCCTTAACAAAAACAACAAAAAATTATAAACTATTGCACCCAACACACAGAATGGTATGCACACAAACGCTATTATAATATTTTTGGATTGCAACATCCTCACATTTATTTCATATTCAAAAAAGTATAGCAAGAGAAAGCCTTGCAGGTTTCAGCTGCTTCTACTGATCAACACACTCTAACAATGGGCTTCCTCTTGTGTGAGGACCCTTCAGAAGTTCAATTCCAACAAATAAACAGACACACATATATGCTGCTCACCCTCATCCTCGCTCCGGTCCCCTGCAAACTCCACAGATTCCGAGAGAGATGCCAGCGAAGTGCGCCTTGAAGACGCTGCAGAGGCAACGCTGGGCGGCTTGCTACCAGGTAGCCTATTGACCCAGTGATCACACAGAGACGAGCTTGTGGAGCCTGCAATAACCACAGCACATCACAAGATAATTAACAACCTGGAAATTTAAAACATATTGATCCTTTTTACATATTTGCTATCCTAAACACCTGTACCTCCTTCCCATCTGAAAAAATTCCCCCTTCACAAATACTGATAACTGTACGTTGTAAAATGATCGGCTACTGTGATACTGCTACTCCTAATGTGCGATTGCAATTGCTTAGGAAGTTCTCCTCACCTGCTGCAGAACTGTTGGCAGACCAGGATGGAATGGTGGTCCTCCGCTGGTAAAACAGGATATACGCAGTCTGTTTGCAAAGATCTTCGTCCGCGATCGGCTGAACATCACTGTCATCAAAACAGTACCACTGGCCATCGACCGAGTTCTTACAGTAAGCTGCGAGGGGAAAACTTTACTCATACATCCACAAAGGAAGCTCACCGAGGGGGTTACTTCAGGAGTTGGCAAGCGAGTTTATGTTTTCCATTACAATAAAGAAATGGAAAATATATGTGGATTAATGTGCGTATGAACCAAGGTGGGCTGTTGGTAAATTAGAGACTTAAATTATTTTTTTGTATTATTTATTTAGCTATCCAAAAAGGAAACTGGCAAAATGGCATTTATTGCAAACCCTTTCATGGAGCAACTTGTCATATTATGTGTACAAGCACTACATTGAACAACTGAATATTTATCTTGTGATGCAAAGTTATTCACAGATAAACTGCTAGTTCCACTTATACAGACCTGATGAAATGAATACACATTCAGAAAGCTTAACTGAAAGCATCATCTCCTTCCACTCAGAACACTGCGTGCTTGACCTCCAGCACATGTTGACACAGTCTGAACAGAAGACGGCTGGTAAACTTCACTTGTTTAAATAAAAATGACCTGAAGGTCACAGCAGTAAGTAGTTTGCTGCTAATACAGTAGAATTATTCAGTATAAGCCCTGCAATACTTTTTATTGAATTCAATATTAACTTTTATTTCTTTTTTTTGCGAGTTGTGAAAAAAAATTGTTTCCTTACCAAGAACTTCACTTATATGAATTCATGTATGGTAGATCAGTAAGCCAAAGCACATTCGCTGGTTTGATATCATTGTCAGGTGCTGTTCTGCTTGGTTCTATACCTGTATAATGGCCTCCATGCATTGTCCCGTGATGATTGCACACAGCATACAGATCATACAGGTAGTCTTCAGGGTCTCTGCCCAGTCCATAGGGCCGTCTCCAGGGTGACCAATGGGAGGGCAAGCTCCAGCTGCTCTGACTGCGCTTCACTACGTGGGGGGTCATGTCCAGGCCAGTTAGGGGGAACTTGACCATGTTCTGCATTTTCATTCTCCTGTCGCCTTCCTGTTAAAATACATACAAATAATACAAATAATACAAATAAATACAGCTGAAAACTTGCACAGCATGAATTGAGAAGTTTCAGTAAAATAAAACAATGAAATCACTACAAAACAAGAATAAAAAGCAAGCTAAAAATGCAGATGCCTCTGGGGTTTAACACGGCAGCCAATCAACACCATAACACCATGAAACAGCTTTCACCTTGTAAGTAAATGAAAAAAAAATACACACACATTACAGAAAGCACAAAGCGACTTACATCCTGTATAATACAATATAAAAACCAACACATAAAACCGAAACCAGTGGTTCCCAATGCCAAGATCTAGTTTAATTTTCATTTGTTGTTGTTGTTGTTGTTGTTGTTGTTGTTGTTAATATATATGGAAGTTGGGAATGCATAGCAGTACCTGCCTGAACCTTTTCAGGTGCAGTATGAGAACATCAGGAAGGGTCCACAGATTCAGCTTGATGCTTCCCTGCTGCAGCTGCTTACAGTGAGGACAGCGCCATGCATCATCGGGAGCCAGCTGGAACAGTTCAAAACAAGGAAGAGGTGAGGGAAACCCTGTCTCTGTGTGTGACCAGTGAGAGAATGAACTGCAGAGCAATGTAACTGATGGGGGCACCAGCTGACAACAAGATTCTAGAACCACCAAGTGCACTGCATTCCATACATATTAGTTATTTTCTACTCCCTAACAAGAGAGATTAGTTTCATGCATCAGGACATCAACCAAACAGCAGAAGGCAGCATTTTATCACTTCATGACTCTTCCCAGATCTCATCTTTCAGATTATACTGTGAAGTGATGCTCGCATATCACACTTTACATAACAAACGTGACACTCAAGCAGAGCTCATATTTCTAGCATGGAGTTCCCGTGCAAATATAAGCCTTATTTATAATTTGGGTGAGCAGAGAAATTCAAAATTGAGATGCGAAAACTGGGCCAGGCTTTTCTTTTGTATCATTGATGATTGCAACACATAAAAAACATAACAGTCATGACAATAATATTTTATATCCACGAACTCAGACAACAGCACAGCAAGGCAGGCTCAGCTTTAGCACGAACGCTAGTTTTAACTCTGTACCTGTTCCTCTTTGGTGTACAGCTGGAAGCACTGCGAGAGGGTGCAGGTCTGAGGCTGGTGGTGCTGCTCTCTCTGCTGGTGCACACTTTCTGAATCAGGGACGTACTCATCCTCGGTGTGCCCGAACAAACTGGATTGAGGCAATCAGGAAGAGCAGAGAGGAAACAATGCATGGCAACACGAGTCAAGCAAAATCGGTTAGCTTTGGAGCTAGTTAGGGAGACAATGAAGGCCTAGTACACTTTGTCACTTACATCCAACACAATTAACTGCATGCAGGTAAACAAATTAAATACAAATTAAAAAAAAAAAAAACATGCACATCACTACTTTTTTTGCATTACATTAGACACATACACCCATGTGACCAATTAACACACTTACTAGTCCTTGGTCTCTTTGTCCCATTCCACCACTACCTTTACATGAGGAGGCCCGCCTTGACCACAAGATTTGAATGCTCTAAAAACAGAAGACAGATTTTAAAACAGATTGTTGAAAATAAGGAGTTAAAATATCCTGAAGAAAGAAAGATACATTGTGTGGAATTCTCCCCCACTTCTGTCTATTCTCTAGTCCAGGGATACACACACACACACAGAGTGGTATTCCTATGGTGAAAGGTACGCACACTGTTGATGTATAAATATTATGCATTCTGTCTAGGAAACACCTGCACTTTGTAAAATGAAGATAAATATGACAATATCAGTACACACACACATTTGGTTTCATTTCTTTATCTTTGAAACAGATCAGAAAAGCTCCCACAAAATCATTCCCAATGAGAATCACCACTTCTCCTTCAAAGAGTTAGAGCTAATTCGTTCAACAAACGCTGCAAGCTGACATCTGTGACATCTTCCCATGCTAACCACCCTAGGATCCTTTTCAATTCTAAAGACAGGACCACATTTGTAATTATGGCGCCACTATCATCATATCTGCTTTTCAAAAGTATCAAATTATAAAACAACCTGCAACTGATAAAATTAAATAAAGTTATGCTTTTAAGCATTTACTGAATCATGACTGCTTTAAAAATTGCACGCAATTTAATGTGTAGTTTTTTAAAAGCCACTAGAAGGATAGTGGTGCCATTATTATAATGTAACACTTCAGAAAGACATACTCATTTCCTTACCTTTCCACAGTGGGGTGGCAAAGCGGCCGTTCTTCTTGAGGTAACAGGTATGTAATCCCCACAACTCCGACTACACGCAGGCTAAAAGGGCCAACCTAATGACAATGTAAAAGAGGGGATCAGCCACTCAAAAACTATACATGACCATAGTGACAGACATGTCCATAAATAACACAAACAGAATAAAAATGTATATGTGGCATATTTTTGCATTTTGCACAGAATCTGAATTATCATCATAGCTCCTTGTCATGCGGTGCCCAGTCCTCATGAATATTAACTTCCACTGCCGTGATTAAATAAACAGCTAGACACAGAACATTCTTTATTTCAATGTTCAGTCCTGCTGCTTAATGCATTAAAGTCCATTGTAACATCTGGCAACTTTGCAAGCAACGTTTTTGTCCATGTAACTCAAGATTTTATAGATATTGTAGCTTGAACTATTCTTACAGGAAAAACTGCTTACAAATGAGTACATGTATGTTTGTGCATTCCACAGTAAGGGAGTAATGCTCCCATTCTACTATCAGTAACTCTATACTGGAAGCTCAACCCACCTGAATATACACACCAGGCCTTAACAGGTGGCGCATTTTCTCCAGGATTTCTTTCTGTAGGACATCCCAGGTCACAGTCTGCTCCACGCACAGCACGAAGGGGTGGCCGAACCTTGGGGTGGGGGGGGGCCCACAAAGGTCCAAGTTAAAAACATTGCAAGTATTTCACTTTTGCAATTTACAAGCCATTTAGTCCCTTCATTCTTGACTGCTTCTTATTTACAACATTTATGTTATTTTATTTATTGATTTCTTATTGTTAGAAAGCAACTCAGTTCAAGGATGAAACGTGGTGTTGCTGAGCATTAGTGAGCCTAGTTCTTATTTTTCTCTATTTGAAAAATCTATGAAACGTAGATTCTACAGCCTTAGTTTGTACCAGCTAAAGAGCATTGACTTTATTGGACAGTAAGACCTGCAGGAATGCTGCAAGGGGAAGCAGTTTATTCTCACTGAATATCCTGGCGTGCCTGGAAAGACGGGAAACAAAGGAGACGCAGACTTGACTGTGCACAATGCCATGTGTATTTTATGAAATCGTACATAGGAGTTGGCTGACCACACCCAGTATCATGTAATTATAAGATTCCAAGTTCAAACTATCATCATTTAAATCTGAAATTGCAGAACCACCCATTTCTCATAAAAACAGAAACATTGAATAAAAACCCTCATTTAAAAAAAAAAAAAAAAACTCAATTTTCCATAGTGAAGAAGTTGCTCTTTAGTGGTAAGCCCATAAATCTTAAACAGTGACTGGCAAATGTATTCTTAAAATACAGAGTAGACCAACTCTCAGCTATACTAAGTATTCCACAACAACTCTCTTCAAACAAACGCACTCTGCTACATTGCCTCTTCTATACTCCACAAAACTGGGGAGATGCATCGGACTGTTTCGATAAATACAAATACAAACACTTCTTGTACACTGGCCACTTAATAACTGTTCTGAAATGAAAGGACATGAATACGTGTTTTGATCACTCCTTCACGTTGGGGCATCTAGCTCTTTATCTATATAAAACATTTTTGCAACGACATAGCATCAAATGCAATCTAGTTAAGACTGCACAGTAGTTTATTTCTCGCATATGAGCCCTTACCTTCTGCCCTGCTGCCCCATACACGCCCTGTTGCAAACCAGGAGAATGATCTTCTCACTTCTGCTGTTTTTATTGGGACATAACACAGGCATCACTGCTCCATGCATGTATGAAGAAGTCCTGTTATGCTCTGTGCCATACTTCAGGTTGTTCTGGTTTAAATTTGCATGCAGCCCTTCAAAAGAATATGAACGAAGAAATACAAATAAATCAATAAACAAACATGCTGCAAAATCTAATTTAACACATATGATGTGTACTGTAAAAATATTCCAATAATGTATTTATAAGAGTTTGATACCATATCAAGGGACCTCCAATACCTTGTCAACAGCACATTAAACAGGACACAAATATATTATACAACACACATGTGGTATGTACATAAAGCATGGTGAAAAGAAAGTTTGTCAAGCAAACAGTATATAAATAGCTTTATCGTGATCCATACCAACTGCAAAAGCGAACAAGTGAATCAAGAAACAGGTATACCTCTTTGATTTAGAATGGTTTCTGGCCTGAATATTTCTGGAGTTTCAAAAGCAAAAATACAATCACTTTCTTGGATAGAGTTCAGATCGTCCTCATCATCACAGAAGGACCGGTGAAATCCATCATAATACATCTCCGTCAATACTATCTGCACAGAGGGATGAATAATATATAGTCAAGAGTGTTAAACATCCTATAGCCAGTCTTTCAATCCTATATCCAGTCTTTCAATTAAACCCCAGTGCTATACCGGGGATCCTGAAAACAATATTAAAATAAAAAGATAAGGAGCATTTGCAGGGGCTCTCTGAATTTAAACAAAAAAAAAAACACACATATTTGGGCACCTGTAACTTAAACTTAAGGGGTCTTGGGGATATACAGCAACTCAGCTATTTGGGTACACTGCAATGAACGCAAAGCTTTTAGAACAGGACACCAACACAATTCGGCATTCAGCTGTCTGTTATTGCATTCCACTGTCAAGCAGGATGAGATCACAGTACGTGACTTTGTCCCATTGTTCAGATATCAGGAACCTAGTGGTAACCCAACAACCTGCAACTTAATTTACAGCCTATTGTTACCATGTGACATTGTTAGATGACATGCGGGTTCGTCAAAACAAGGTTTAATTGTTTACTTTCTCACAATAGCTAATTCTTTTCTTTTTAACAAAGGATTCCATTTCACACAACATCGTCTCACATACCAATAGGATATAAATAATGGACTTGCCCCAGTTACTGGATTTATAAAACAACCGGAATGTTTAAAACGAATCAGAAATATTAGAACCAACAGCACCTGATAATTAACAACATATGTGGTTTGGGGGGGGGGGGGGAATAAATAAAGCCCTTTTTGACAGAATCACCTTTCATTTGTTGTGAAACCAACACTTGTGGCAAGTAAAATCATATTTGTCTGCACACTCCTGATAATAACCAGACAGAAGCGCTACCTGATCAGTAGGGATCTTTGTTTCCTGTGACACAGCTTCGCGTAGCCTGGACACTGTACTGGTCAAGGGCACCGCCACTCCGATTCTCATGCAGTGAGAGCATTTCCCTTGGTAAACCACGGTGACGTACAGAGGTCTGGAGAGGAGGAGGGAAAAGTGATTAGACATTTCAGCAACATTTCTATAGCTACTGGGATCACACAATCCCAGATGTACTTCAGTACCTGGTTAGGATTCCTTAGGAACACTGCTTTTAAATTTGTAACAGTGCGACAAAGAACGATAAGACAAAAATAACACCATGTCTCATTTGCTTGACTTCTGACCCAACTGTGTCAAAATTATTATTATTATTATTATTATTATTATTTTTTTTTTTTTTTTTTTTTTAATGAAAACCAGCAGCGGAAAACATAATGCTTTTGCATTAAATATCAAGGAAAGGAAGCTACCATACTGCAGTCAAGTAACTGGTGTGCATTGCAATTAATTAAACATATATATACACACACACACACACACACACTTTTTATTTTAAATGAAACATTCAGATTCAGAAACCAAACCTTAGCTCATTTTTTCAATTTCATATATTTTTGTTGTATCAATATTAAATAATGATTACCTACATAGAGAGAGAGTCTTTTGCCAAAAATCAATGATGTGAATTCACTTTCACTCTGGCTGGCAAATGAAGCAAAGACTGTACGCAGCTTGAGGGATGAACAAGCATGGCAATAAAATGTGAACACAGTTGGCATACAGAGAGCAACCCGCAAGCAACATTGGCATATTTTAACTGTATTGCAGTATTTAACAACAAATCAGTAATCGTTAGACTGTCGTTAAATAATTAATGTACTGTGCAAGCTGCAACACATTTTAATTCATCAACAGATTTTATTATTATTATTATTATTCTATCTCTGTTTTTACATAAAATTCCAATTCGGAACAAATATAAAACTACTGCAACATACGGCTGAGAAAATCATTTCTCTGATGTTACTGGACTGGTTTAAACTGGTCTCTGGGTTTTTTGTTTTGGGTTTTTTTAAGTTGATTTCTTAACAGTGCCAATAGGGTCCAATCTGTTGCTAGGTAGGAACCCAGAGACACTCCCAGCACGCAAAATGAAAAGTGCATAAACGAATATCGAGCTTACACAGCTGTCTGCTCCAATTATCCAAGAGCAACAATCAGAGTATGCAGATTTCTACTGCCTCAACTATTAATATTCTCTGCTAAAGCTGTTAATAACCACTTCCAAAATTAAATCTCTTATTTAATGAACATTCGCTCTTTTCAATGTGTTGTGAAAAGGTATGAAGTGGTTAGAAAATGACACACCAATAACTATAAGCTCCTGATTTAAATTCAGATTCAATCCTCTCCAATACGTGATAACTCCACAGCTGCCCACATAATCAAACTTGACCTAGAGAAATCATAAAACACAGATGTTAAAAAAAATAATAAGAATAATAATTATTGAAGCTAATAGGCCTGGTGGTGAAATTGTCCATTTAATGCATATACTGTGAAGGCTTGCAATTTGCACACTGGGAAAAATACACAGCCCAAAATCTTTCTCATCTATAAACCTAAATTATAAGATGAAAACAATATGCCAGCCACATTACGTCACAGGTCAAGACTCGCATGTGTTTATTTTAAGCTGCTGTTTCAAACTCCCCTGCCCTAATTAGGCAATCAAATATTGAAAACAAACAGGTCTCATGACATTTGATAGCTTGTGGCTCAAGTAGTTGTGCCCCGTCTTCTTGTGGCAAGCGAGAACCAGCTCTCAAGTGACCGTCATAATGAGAATAACGGAGATACTCTGTACCACTAATGCATCTTACAGACAACCATTTCCAGATAAACCCTGACATTCTTAAGCACTTAAACTCTATCCAACAAAAATGATTTTCAATAACCAGCATGCCCTAGTGCATAACGCACTGCTGTTGTACAGTGGGCAAGCTTGGACCTGGAATAGCTTTGCAGACCATGGAATTTAGTGCACTTATGGACCCCAGATACTGTGACCAATTTGGCTTAAAAGATACAAAAGCAACACAGTGAGTGAGTTTGTGGTGATCTTCTGAAAAGCTAGAGAGGCCATCAAAGACATTCCAACTTGAGAATCCCAGCCCGTACCCTTTAGTATGGCAAGAACTGCTTTGGCTCTGCATAAAGCAAGACCTCATCAACACAGCAAACTGTCTTCACCAGTTAGAAGTTTTTCTTTTCTAAAAACAGTTTCTTCCAAAACTTCTGCTAACCCACCAAAAAATAATTAAGCATGCAATCTAATTCCGTTATGGACAAAACACACACACACAATAAACTGTGTAATGTCAGTCCAAGGACAGTTAACATGACTTAAAGCATTCCCACTTCCTGTCTAGACTAACTGGGTTTCAAGTGTGACAGGCAGATATTAAAACGATTGCTTTATGCAAAAGCAAAATTGGCACCAAAGTTGTATGAGCCACTGCATGCCACACACCAAGCAGGCCTTCACAGAGCATGTGTTGCTGGAGCACAGCAGTCTGAACAACAGCGTTCTAAATGAGAGAATCTCGTCCGAAGGCTAACAGCCAATTCCACTGTCAGTTTATTACAAGCATTACATAAACCCTCTCGTGTAAAACAGGATTATAGACTTTTCTTTAGCACTTGCGTGGCTGCTTATTTTCAGCTAGACTATAGCAAATAATTAATGCTTCTTACCCAAGATGTCTAAGGAAATAACAGGGAAAAAGCCTATTTTATTTATTTATTTATTTATTTTATTTATTCAATTTCTTAGCAGACAAATAATTTCTTATTTGTGCTCCAATTCTGACTTTAATATTAACCTGTCACAAATACAGAGCTACTGTGATAGGAGCAGCCACCGGCTACCCTATATCCAGCACACACTAATCACTTACTCTAAATATTAGTACAGGATAGGATGCTGGAAAAAGTCTGTTCAAGACCTAAGTCCACCACCACCCCTCAAAAAAGGACATCAGTCCAATTAAAAATCCTAGCCAATAGCAATTTCAGCAATCCAGAATGCCAGTGTGACATTTCAACAGCCCGTGTATTCCCTTAAAGTCACATCAAAGGTGTATATTCTCATCGTCGATTTACAATTCCAGAATTCTCAGAAGAGACGCCTAACTAGTGCGGTGTTAACCCCCTAGATATAAACAATGTGACCGATTTCATCTATTTCACACATTGTATTGTGTGTCATTATAAAACAACCTTATACTCTGATGCTTCTAATATGGTTTTTACTGTAACCATTCATCTTGTGTCTGTGTCCGATTAACAAACAGCATTTAAGTCTGGTTGATCAACTCTTTCAACAAGCCGATAACTCCCAATGAGATGTATTAGTTCCTGCTAAACAAACAATCAATATTTCATGCTATCCCGCTGTGATCAGCAAGTCAAAACCGTATGTCAGAAGCAAAGGTTAAATTCGAACCAGATTGACTGCCAGCAGAGACAAACATGCATCACAGTCTACAGTAAATTTTACACGCCGCTGACAGAAATGTCACAGGGCTACAAATTATGGGTCAGGTCAGACACTATATTATAATAACATGCTTAAGACAGGTATTTTAGAAAATAAAAGAAGATCTAAAAGATATGGTTTTGCAAACTTCCAAGGGCAAATAATCGCAGGTCATTTACACAGTAGGTGTGTAAATATGCAGTTGTAGTCAAAAGTTTACATACCCCAATGGAAATTTATGATTTCAAAAATTTTCTCGAAAACAAATAATTTTAGGAAAAATACAAAAAATAGAAACAAGTTTATTTTTGCAAAACTCCAAACATGCTAATTCAAAAGTATTCATACCCTGACAAAGAAAATGAAATGAGTAGCTAGTTGAAGCACCTTTTGCAATAATAACCTCTTACAAAAGATTACGATATTTGTCAATTAGCTTTCTGACCATTCTTCAACGCAAAATTGTTCCTGTTCATTCAAATTCCGAGGACTTCTCTTGTGCACAGCCTTCAAGGCACAAAGATTCTCAAGCGGATTTCGATCGGGACTGTGACTGGGCCATTCTAGGACCTTGATTGTATTCTTCTTTAACCATTCTGAAGTAGATTTTGATGCATGCTTTGGATTGTTGACGTGTTGGAACATCCAGTTGCGCTTTAAACCAAGTTTTGAAGGGGAGGGTTTCAGATGATTGGCCAATATGTTCTGGTATGCTATGGAATCCATTTTACCATATACAGGAACTAAATTTCCTGTGCCATTAGAGGAAAAACAGCCCCATAGAAAGATATTACCACCTCCATGCTTGACAGTAGGTATGGTGTTCATTTCTTTGTACACCTCACCAGACTTTCTCCAAACAGAACGACTATCCGTGTGACCAAACAGCGCGATTTTTGTCACTCCACAAAACCTTTGATCAGATATATTCATTATTCAAATGCTGTTTTGCAAACGTTAAGCGATTGTCCTAGTGAAGGCTTTTTCCTTGGCCTGCAATACTCAGCCTGTGGTTGAAATGGAAACCCCGGTCCCACTTGCAGCCAGTTCACTTTGAGTATCTTTGGCAGTCAATCTCGGATTGTTATTAACCTTCCTCACAATTCTTCTACTTGTTCTTGGTGAAAGAACCTTCTTTCTTCCAGACCGAGGGAGCATTGTGACAGTACCATGAGTCGTGTACTTCTTGATAATAGAAACAATAGTTGAAATTGGGATAATCAAATGCTTGTAAATCTTCTTGTATCCTTTTCCAGCTTTACGACAATAATAATTTTCTGCCTAAGGTCTTCAGATAGCTCTTTACTTTTTCCCATATTTACTTATTAGTAATGACAGCAATCATCCTATGCCTAGACCTTTTATACTCTCTAAAAACGTTCACCTACAATCCAGCATTTTCTAGACTTTTCTAGAATTAGTTTCTGCATTATAATATTTAAATTTCTAGCACCTTGTAGACAATACTACCATAGCATCAAAGGATATGAATACTTTTGAATTAGAATTTTTGGAGTTTTGCAAAAATGAAATTGCTGAAATAAATAATTGTAGACATTATTTCTTGTAACTTTTGCTACAAAAGATTTTTCCTAAAATTCTTTGTTTGAGAAATTTGTAGAAATGATACATTTCCACTGGAGTATGTACACTTTTGATGACATATATACATACATTATATATATATATACACACACCTCATACTACTATACTTACCGGGTGTGAGGCAGAGGGATCGGTAAAGAAATGCACAGGAAGGGATCGAAAGTGTTGCTCTGTTTCTGGCAGTGAGGGCAAGTCAGCGAAGACCTAAAAGATAAGATCAGACACACACACACACACACACACACACTAATGCCAGTTAAAGAAAACCACAAATTAAGAATGATGATTTACTGGAAAGAATAAGTTGCATTTCATAAATATTTAGCTTGTGAGTAGCAAGGAGTTCAGGATTGGCCATTGTTAATAGTGCAGCTATCCAGCTAACACATTGGTGTAAAAGTGAATACTGAGTAACGCTTTACATTGAGTGGCATAAATTAATATAAATAGATATGAAATTGCATATTTAATTATATAAAATTAATAATTAATAAATATGCAAGAGCTGGTTTCTTGGTAAACATTAACCAAATGTCGATTGAAAATGTTATTGCATATCCCGTCCATTTATATTATGTTTTGTTACCCTTGAAAATATGTAACAATTTCCCATTGTTTACATGTGTTTAATTAAAAATAGTTAATCTGACAAATGCTAATGGAAAGTAGCAAGGAATAACTGAACATACATTTAACGTATCAATTGCATATCTATTTAATATTAATTTCACATTAATTCAATATGCAATTGCATATCTACTAAACATTAATTCAATATGCAATTGCATATCTATTTAATATTAATTTAACATTAATTCAATATGCAATTGCATATCTATTAAATATTAATTTAACATTAATTCAATATGCAATTGCATATCTATTAAACATTAATTTAACATTAATTCAATATGCAATTGCATATCTATTAATATATAAAGCGTTACCACATACTTAACAATGTTCAAGGATTCTATTTCGTTTTCATTATAAAGGTCCTCTATTACCTGTACTGGGCCTGGAAAAGCTCTTGTACAAAAGTGCTAGCGACTGGAAGGGACGGTCCTTCAGAAGCTCCATCTTCTTCTATCGGAGGCTGGAAATAAAAATGAGAAGTAAGCGACAGACTCCCTGAACCTTCAGGGAATATATATACACAGATCTCACTACAGTAGATATTGGGTGATTTTAAGTTTTTAAAAAAAGTGCTTTTTTATATCTTTATAGGCAGCAGTCAACGTTATGAGACTGTGCTAGTTATATTAACGCTGTTTACTGAAATAATACTGCTTGCCAGATAACTAGTGCTCAAACCATATTGATTCTCCAGCTGTGCAGCCTACCTTTATGGAGGGTCTAGCATGCGGGTTCACCCTGTTGTTCAGGTCTTCATGCACCCGGTCCAGAAGCCACAGCAGGAACTCCTGGGCATCTTGCTGAGCATTCCCCCGGTATTGCAGAGCGTTCTTCGATACTGCATTCTGAAAAAAAATACATCACAGCATTGGTTACAAAAATACTGTAGGTGAGCTTTCTTGCTCTTTTGGCTCCTGGGGGATTGGTTAATATCACAGACACAGCACAGTCAGTCTTTGTCAGTGTGTGGTGCTGTGGTACTACTGCTGAAAAAAATCTCACTCCATGCAAGGACAGAAAAAACGATCTGGATGGCTGTGACAATGAGACAGTAGGGAGGGGTAGACGCTGGTTTTGTTCTTGACGTTTTCTTATGAAGAGTTGCTGTGAGTTGATCTCAAGTTATTCAATTGGAATGAAAAACAGGACAAAAACAGGGTCCCACAATGTCAAAATTTCTAACAATAGCCTTGCACATTTAAATAATAAGATGTCTTTTCAGAATAATAAAAAAAAAAAGTATGGTTCAATTATCTATTGTTCTTCAAACAATGCTAAAATAGTGTGATGGAAAACGGAAGAGCAGCATTTATCATGCTGTCAGAATCTGGCACTCCGACAACAAGTCCTGTGTTTCCTCTCTGGGGAGCTCAGGTCAAATCTGCTCATAAACAGAGGTGTAATCAAACCAATACACACTGCTGGCTTGGGGAGACAATAAAATGCACCAACAAGGTTGTGAATACTGCAGAGTAAAAATAATAAATACGTAGTGAATTAGGTATGCAATTTATTTAAACATAAACTAGTAAGCCTCGCAGGGACATCAAAATGTAAGAAATGAGACATACCATATTTAAGGCAGAGAAACTGGGAGTGGCCTGCTTGTCTGAGGAGGTGCAGTCTGTGTGTGTGAGTTATACCGTCAAAGCGAGTTTACTGCTATGCACATTAAATCAGCTGCAAGCAGATTTTGATTGAAAGTAATTAGATATAATTATTTTGCTGGTACTGCTTTGAATAACAATGGCACTGTTGTTTTGAGAATTTGAACGTTTAGTCCAGAAAGTAACAGAGGATGAAGTCCCTGTTTGCACTGAAAGTATACTGGATGCTGATTTTAAGTGTGGCATTAAACAAACACTGTCTCAAATTGGGTTCTGATAGGAGATCAAAGCAGTTAGAGTTTACTCTGAAGGAATTAAAGAAAGCTAAAACTACTGGACGTGAACAAACTGATTCGGTTGAAATAACAACTGCAAAAGAAGCAGAAGTTAATTCTACCCGAATCAGCGAGATGGTACTTCAGAAAAGGAGATGAGTTAAAATTGAAATATTTATCAGTGGTCTGAAAAAAATGGAAAATAATTTTGACACATTGGTAAATCTGAGAGATTTGTCTGCAAAAGGCATTGTGTACTGTGATGGAAGACAAGCAGTCTTTTCGGGATCAGCTTGCTTCGCTCAAAGGGCAAAGCACTGAGAAACAGCTGTGGCACACAGACTGACCCACTGCAGTCAAAAGACAAGAGGTCAGAATATAAGAAAGAAGGAATGATTTTCAATCTCCCTGCCTTGCGGCATCTCTCAATCAAAACCCTTCATTCCCAGTAAATGGGGATCTTTCGCTGTCAGCCCGGGAGACATTCTCGCATAACAGTGAAAACTCTCCTAGCAGCTGCATGACAGCCCATGGTGAAATTGAGTTCAGCCTGTCCATTCTACCCCTCGCTGTTCAGACTACCTCTCATAGAGAAGGGGATCCGAGCTTAGATTGGCAACAAGTGAGAGAATTGTTTAGAAACATTGAAACGTTTGTTCCCTCCACTGTAACGTAGCAGCGTACATTAACAATTTGAATTTTGCCCTGCGATTTATGCCAAAAAGCTACAGAGCTTGAAAAATTATATCTCTTTCGAATCACGAGTGACCCTACACTACGTGGTTGGGTTTTTAGACAGAAGCTAGAAATCTCTGATAACTTTACGCAGATGTGTCAAGCCCTGATTACAAAGTTCTCAGTCGGCTTGGACAGAGTCGCTGATGAGAGGGCTGCATTGCAAATCAGGCAAAACGAGATTGAGTGTCCCAGGAATTATTACGAAAGGTTAAGAAACATTTTTCTGAACAAAATCATCCAGGAATGGAAGAAGACATCTTCTTGAAAAGATTGATTATTGCTAACTTATTTCCTACAGACAGGGAAAACATTACGCTACTTGTAGATAATGACCGCACAAGCAGCCAAGAAATTTGAAAAATGGCACAGATCGTGCGGAAACATCACCAAAGCTGTGCCTCGCAAGCAGACAACAGGGGGGACCCTCTGTTAGCAATCCACAGAGGAAGAGGGGACCCTCCCTCGAGTTTAGTGCGGTCATATCTCCACAACGGGAGTAATCGACGCACTAAATCGAGACAACAGCTCCCATGGTAAAACTAAGAAGCATTTACACAGCCCACAAGAGTTGTCAGCCAGTCAGTCTGACAGAGGGGGTTGAGTGAACTGCTGGAAGACTAGCCTGCCAGTGAAAGTTCCTGTGGGACTTTAGAAGTTTCACTTCTGAAGTGTTTTTTTTTTATTTTCTCCACACTGAGTAATCAGAGCGTCACTCTTTTAGCTAGTTTAACGTATGTCCAGAATCTGGAATTCTACTTAATAACCCCAGTGTATGCACTGTGCACTAACCCCATTGTGAAGAAAATAAATCGCTGCTAATTTGACAATTAGTTTGATATCCCATGCTATACTGGTAAGGCTGCACTCATACAGTTTATAGAAATACAACCAATTCAAAGTCCAAGATTAAAAAGCAAATCATGCAATGTGAACCTTGACTTATATTTCAAATGGGATAGAATAGTCAATGAAGTAAACATGATTAAATTCCTAGAAGGAATAAAAAAAAAAGTAGAAATTAACCAATTAATAACTTTCTGAAAATTACTGAATGTAATATACTGAACAATACAGATGTTAAGGATGCTTCAATGATAAGTAACCTATCATTGTACAACTGATATTCTCGATAGTTTGGTTATGAGACTGACGAGTGCAAAACAATGTAATGTAACATTAAGGTAAGAATCAATCAATACAATGATTACTTAATTCTCCGTGGAGATTTAGTGCTCTTGGTGAGCAAGTAATTTGTTCCAGAAAGCATGAAAGCTTTCATTGCCAGAGGCGTTATGACATTTCCCATGAACACTGTCTTAGAGACTGAGTTCTCTTAATGAACAAATAAGTTCAGGAAAGTTTGTAAACTTTCTTAGCCTAGTGGTTTGTAATGTAGCTATATTGAATTCTAGACATTAAAGAGTAAAGTATTTCATAATCCCCTGTGGGAACACAGTGATAAGGTATACTCACAAGCTGCTGTCATGAGTGTGACCTGCAAGGTTACCATTAATATTTTGCAATACACAGTTAGTTATTCTGACTAATTACGATGAGGAAATCACTGTGTATAGATTGTGTGGGAAGAGTCAACACACATAACCCCACATAACCCTGTATATGATTTGGATATTGTATTACATACATCGTTTCTATTACATAATAGTTAAATTACTGAATATTTAATATAGATTGGTAAAGGTGTGAACATTTTTTTTATCAAAACTACCTGTAGTTCTAACAGATATTAAAATGATTCCAACTATGTCTACTGAAAGTTCATCCCATGATGAGTAAGAGCAGCATTGCTCTATTTAATTTACACATGGTAAAATGGGGATATGTAACTGATTAATATCATGTTGGCCTACCAAGTGTGTCACACCCAACTGGAACAACCAACTGGAAACGCCCCACGTGGACTTGGGCACAGCCCAAAATAAACAAAATAACCAATCACAGGGTTCAAGGAGAACAACAAAAGCAGCCACGTGACTTTCGAAACAGGCGCTCCCCACAAGAGAAGCAGGTTCCCCGTAGGAGGAACGCAGCACTTCCCACACGAGAAACAAGGCTCCAGGCATGCTAAGAGCAAGTGGCTTGGAGTTCGGAGGAATGAAATGGTAGCTAAACTGCTCTGAAGAAAGTTTCTGAAGTCAAGGCAGCATAAGTGCTCGAATTCGCGGAAGGCAAGGAAGAACCAGTGTTCTGAAGAATGGCTAAGATCATGTTCTGAGAAGGCTGAAATCAGTTTTGAAGAGAGCCTTAGCTCTTTGCCCTACGAGAGAATGAAACAGTAAACGGGACACTGCCTTGATCTGAAAGCGGGTCTTGGTTTCCACGTCGCTCCACAAAACGGACAGAAGCACAGCCAGCAGCCTAAGGTCAAGTACTAACCGTACAGAAGAATTTCAACGAGAACACTTCTACATAACTTTCCAATTGCAACGCATTATCTGAACTGAGTTACGTCTGATCAATGGAACTATTCCCAGTTGGAAAACTGCCAACAACAAAGATAATGCTGCAAGACTTGGAAACCAATAAGCTGATCTAAGTTTGAAAATAACTATTTGTTTATTGCGAGCTGACGAAATACAATGCGTACTTCAAGCAAAACACTGTCTTCTTTCATTGGAACTTCAGATCCTGAGAGGAGCTGCAGTGTTCATCAACAAAGAGTGGCTTATTCTATGTTGAAAATCTATAAGTGGGCAGCAGGAATAGAATGCAACTTCCTGTTTAAACTGTGTAAGAAATGTATTTTGTTTGCTGAAATGTGCAAATCAAAGGAGTTACATCATAAATGCAGAGAATTTGATCACTGGCTCATTTCTGAGTTAATCGGAACATATAATCAATTGAGGTTGATAACATATGTTTGTTTGGTGCACCCCTTTTTATTCTTAAATAAACTACTGTTTTATATTTCTGACATGTGTGAATGTCGGGTATTGTCAAGGGAATCCAAGTTCTACCTGATTCCGAATTTAAATATGGTATGTCTCTTTTCTTACATTTTGACATCCGAGAGGGCGACTAGAGATCAATTTATATTTAAATAAATTGTATACCTAATTCACTACAACTAGCACTGATCTAGGATTGCATAAAAACATACTATTTACATGTGTGTGTATGTAAGTGTGGATTAGTAAACGTTTACAGTTATACTTGACTGGCTTTAGTGTTGGCCACACAGTGTTGCAGTTTTTGCACAGTTTGGTGATCCCAAAATCAACACAGAATTCAGGCTGCAGTCAGTTGGAAATCAAAGTAATGTTTTATGGCTCCTGCATTTGCTGGAAACCATACTGTGAACAGAATGTCTACCATCAAAAATGAAACAAAAAGCCTATTTCATTTACAGTAATTTCACCAGAACCTGGCAACAGGCAATATAGTACTATTAACTGTGAACCAAAAGTCAGCATTACTAGATCTTATTACAGGACTGCATGTTTTAGTTTAGTAGCTGCTTCCATGTTGGCTTCTGCAAAAACAGAAATGTAACAGCTTGCATTAACATTGTAAGTGCTCCTGTCCAATATTAGGATACAGTTCCAACAACATCAGTTAATAATAATAATAATAATAGTTTATTCAGCAGCCGCCTTTATCCAAGGCGACTTACAGAGACTAGGGCGTGTGAGTGATGCATCAGCTGCAGAGTCACTTACAACAACGTCTCACCCGAAAGACTGAGCATAAGGAGATTAAGTGACTTACCTTATCAATCTTTTTAAACACTATCCTGCTATTTACTCCCTCTGCTAGAATGGAGATTTCCTTCCCCACCTGCCTAGTGAGATGGAGTTATCCAAAACAGACTAAGTTATTGTACATCTCAACATTTTATCTTTCTGATTCTATACTGAGAACTAGCGTGACCATGGACAGATATCTGGGAAATGATGTGGATCTGTCACAAACCTACTCTGTACGTATGAAAACACAGACTCCTTCAGCACTGCTGTATAACCTTTCCGGTAATGTTTCCGGTAATGTTAAAAGGACAAGAGGCTCAGGAAAAAAATACAACGCAACAATGTCTGTAATAGATGACATTAACAAGAGATGTACAGTACACAGGCTGATCGCATTCTCTGGGAAGGAAGTTGGCATGGAATCTCAGGAAGAAGCAAAGCTCCTTATGTTTTCATGCAAGTTTCATCAAAAAAAAAAAAAAAAAAAAACTGTTATCAGTCTCCAAAATACACAATGTGGCATGAGTCAATGCTGAGAGGTAATGGGCACTTCAGGACAAAACTTGCCTGCGGTACACTGGCTGGAACTACACAATCCACCACCCACTTTTCCAGCTGGCACAGGGATCTCTACAAGTGCAATCACTGGAACAGTGTTTACGCAAATGCTAAATAACAGGTCTTAACACCCTTCAAAACACTAAACAGACTAGCACTGCTTGGTGTGCTATGGACACCCACACAGTAACAGTGCAGATTTAAAATAAAGTTTTACACTGTTAGCTGCAATCAATTCGGTACATAAAGAATAAATCTGCCTTTTAACAGAGCTTTTCATAAGACCCATCAACGAGTCTGCACAAGGTGAATTGGGGCTCCTTATACAGCCCTAGGGGGTAGAAGTAAATAGTGTCACATTTCAAATTCCAGAGAAGCAAATTATTTTTGTTACTTCACCCTGCACACTTGGATAAGATTACTGGACTACAGCAGGGTCACAATTCTAAACCCAGAACACTAATGCTTATAATTTGCCCTCAATTTTCACTGTGTATACAAACAGTGAGCTGCATTGGTTTTATTTGTGCGTAAAAACAGGCAAACAACTTCCATAGACTGCATGCGATACACCATACACTACAGTGCCTATAGTAAGTATTCACCCCCCCCCCTTGGCCGTTTTCACAGTTTGTTGTGTTACAACCTGAAATCTTGATGCCTTTAAATTGTTTTGTTTTTTGATTTATATAACCTACTCAACACTTTGAAGAGGCAAGATAATTTTTATAAAAAAAACTAAAATGTCTTGGTTAGATAAGTATTCATTCCCCTGAGTCAATATTTGGTGGAACCATCTTTGGCAGCAATTACAGCCGTGAGTCTTTTGGGGTAAGTCTCTACCAGGTTTGCACATCTGGATCGTGCAATATTCGCCCATTCTTCTTGGCAAAATTGTTCAAGCTCTGTCAAGTTGGATGGGGATAGTTGGTGGACAGCAATCTTCAAGTATTGCCACAGAATCTCAATCAGATTCAAGTCTGGGCTTTGACTGGGCCACACTGGGACACTTTGTTTTTAAGCCACTCCAGTGTCGCTTTGTCCGTGTGCTTGGGGTCATTGTCCCAGGGTGAATCTCTGTCCCAGTCTTAGGTCTTTTGTAGACTGAAGCAGGTTTTCCTCAAGGATTTGTCTGTATTTAGCTCCATCCATTTTGCCCTCTACCCTGACAAGCTTCCCAGTCCCTGCTAATGAACAGCATGACGCTGCCACCACCATGGTTCACAGCAGGGATAGTGTTACCTGGTTGATGTGCTGTGTTGGGTTTGCGCCAGACATAACGCTGTGCATTTAGGCTAATAGTTCAACTTTTGTTTCATCGGACCACAGAATCTTTTGCCACATTTTTTCAGAGTCTCCCACGTGCCTTTTTGCAAATTCCAAGCAGGATTTTATGTGGGCTTTTCTCAGAAATGTCTTCCTTCTTGCCACTCTTCCATACAGGCCAGATTTGTAGAGTACCTGAGCTACTGTTGACACATGGACAGTTTATCCCATCTCAACGCTGTTGGTCTTTCACAGTTGTCGTTGGCCTCTCGGTGGTTTCTCTGACCAATGTTCTTCTTACCCAGCTGCTCAGCTTGGGAGGACGGTCTGCTCTAAGCAGATTCTGGGTGGTGCCGTATACCTTCCACTTCTTAATGATCGACTTGACTGTCTCCAAGGGACATTCAATGCCTTTGAAATATTTTTATCCCCCCCCTCCCTACTGCACACAGATGGACTCCATTGAACTTATTGTGTGGATTCTGAAGGCAATTGGTTGCACCTGAGCTTATTTAGGAGTGTCACAGCAAAGGGGGCGAACACTTAACGAAGACTTTTCAGGTTTTTATTTTTAATTGATTTGTTGTCGTTCCCCCCCCCCCCATTTTTCACAGATTGAAAGTGTTGAGTAGATTGTGTAAATCAAAAGGGAAAAAAATCCCATTTAAATGCATCAAGATTTCAGGTTGTAACATAACAAACTGTGAAAACATCCAAAGGGGGTGAATACTTACTATAGGCACTGTGGCTATATCTTGCTATGGGGGTTTCTAAGAAATGAATAAAAACAGTGCTTTAATTATAGATAGCCTTTCTTTTAAATCTGTTGTCAATGATGTGTCCCTGCACAATTCTTTTGGCAATATACAGAACGATTTTGTAAGCAAAGGGGCAGCTACAGTATATCTTTGGTTACAGTAGTAAACCAGGCAGCTACAGAGATCTTGTGGTGTGCCTGAAGGTGACCAATACAAGAACATCCTCACCAGCACGTCTCAAAGCCACAAGGATGAACATGGTGATTTTTCTTTGCTTAAAGTGAAATGCTATCCAGCTTTACAAACACACAACTGGTTTTTATCCCTCTGACTGCCAAAGAGCTGATAATCTGCAATTAACTGTAGTACTATATTAGACCAAAACTAGTATAGTCAAAATGGCCAAATCAACATTTAATTGTACATGTCCCTCACTGATAAAACATGTTTACCCAGAACCTCTGCCCTTTGTTTTCCTTCAATGCCTTGCTTTTCTTCAAGAAACTTTGACAAAAAAATAAAAACAGGCAGATTGAAATACATCCATGAAGCTCGTCTATCAGACTAGAGTTTAGATGTATAAAACAGGTTATTCAGGAAATATGTCCTGCAAGTTAATCTGTATAACATTTCGATTGGGTTTTAAATTAATTCCCTGAACAAAAACAAAGCAGGCATTTGTTTTGCCTCAAAATGCAAACATACTCAACTATGAATAAATAGTTACAGTGAATAGTGGGAAGTTAAATCTGTAAACGACGATTTACACAGATGGGTTAAATGGTTAATCTAGTACAGCACATGCAGAGTACAAGACTGCACAGATGTGACTTGCATGATAATCAGACCCATGTCTTCAAATTAAAATAAACCGGGCACTGAACAAACTATTTATTATGAGAGTCGAATAACAATATCATTGAGTTCATTTGTGTTTCATGGGAGGGTTGAGAGTTAAAACAACAGGTCTGTCCAGATACAGTACGGCAGGAAGCTTTTACTGTATATTATACAGGGACAAGGCAACATCAGAATAAAGAAAGGGCATGCAGCTTTCATAGATAGCATGAAAGTGCACCATAGCATGGTATTCAAGAAGGATAGGTCAGCCAGGATTTAAGCTCATCAGAGACATTTGATACTGCAAAGGCTCAAGCTGAAACACTGAAATGGATTAGTGTTGTCCTTAAATAGAGAGCAAAAGGGATGATCACTTGGGATGGATCTGTGCCAGAGGCAGGAGTTAGATTTGAAACCCAGTCGCGGGCAGGCAGGCGGGCAGACAGGCAGGCAAGCAGAACTCCGGGTGAGTTAGAAACCATCAATGGAGCTAGTTAAGCGGGCGTGTTCTACACAGTGCCACACCTGGTGCAGCTGATACCTATAACACTTCTACAAAAATGCAGAAGCAATACAGAGACCCCCGAGCCCCCTGTGTATTTCGAACCCTGAGTCAATTAATCATAATATGCTTCATTATATTGTACTCTAAAGCTTATAAATTAAAGTAGAAGTGTTTGCTTCAATTTTTATAAAGGCTAATTAAATTATCTAAGCAATATTTTCAGGGTTGAATAATTATAAAAGCATTTAAAACAATGTATTGACAATTTAAAAAATAAATGCTGTTTCACATCTAGGTACATAAATTAAATCAGACCACTTCAACATGTTGACTAGTCCAGGAAAATCACTGAGCTTAGTTTATATTTGGTCTTCTCATCTTACAGACCATCAGACAAGTGATGTGTGAAATACATATACCGTATAGCTGCTAACTGTTAAAAGCACTCTAAAGATTTCCTTTCATTTAAATAATACAGGCACTGGTATTATTAGGCTACAATACAAAAAAGCTTACTGTAGATTACAGTAGGCGGCCACACCTAACTAATTGCTTCCTTCTGGAATGTGTCTAATTAAAAGTGTGTTTTCTGCTCTCTATCCAAATAAATGCAATTGAATGATCTACAGTACTTAAAACTGATTCTGGCACTAGTGTATTCCTTAATAAGGAAACAGACATTTTTTTTTCTAATCCAGTTAGCATGCTCATTACGCTGCTTCACTAGTTCAGGAAAGAATTTATTTTTCTTTTTTACTTTTTTTTGCATGCATATTGGTAGTTAGAACTCAGGTTGGCGAGGGTCAGGTTCTGTTTATAAATTACGCTACAGGATTACCAACACTATAATATTCAAAGAAATTATATACGTCAGTCCAACGACCTCTCTTCTAATTCAAAGTTCACAGCAAAAAGCAGTACAGGTGAGGCTAAACTATGGAAGAACGTATTTCATGTATGTTTATTTATTTGTAAAACTGAACTTTATTTCAGAATATAAATTAAATACGTGTCTCGTTGCATACATGGAGTCGCTTTTCTCTCAGCATTTTGCCTTATAAAAGTGTAATTTCTTAAGCTTACAGTAAACACTGTAAGTTGCTGCAGCTTATAGTATAACCACATGGCAGTGAAAACTTCGGTGGGTTGTTTTATTGTATTTTATTTAATTGAAACACCAATGTAATGGGCCACCACGTGCAGCCAGTTCAGCCAGTTCAGCCAGTATGCGCCGTGGCATAAAGTCTATCAGCCTCTGGAATTCTGCAGGTGGGATGCGGCACCAACGCTGTCTCAGGTGTCATTCCTGAATATCCCATAAATGCTCGATTGGGTTCAGATCTGGTGACTGAGAAGGCCATGACCTACGGATAACATCAGCGTCATGCTCATCAAACCATTGGGCGACCACACGTGCTCTGTGGATGGGGGCACTGTCATCCTGGAAGGAAAGAAATGCTGCAACATGGGGTGAAGATGATCACTCAGTACCATTAAGTAGCGATTAGCATTGACCTTGCCTTCAAAGGGAATGAGTGCACCCAAACCATGCCAGGAAAATGTGCCCCACATTACAGAACCACCAGAACCCTTCACTGTTGAACCAAGCACTCAGGGCTGCAGAGTTCTTTAGGTTGGTGCCACACATGCACTCTCCATTTGTCAAGAACATTGTGAAGGATGATTCATCTGACCATATCACATTTCTCCACTGCTCTGTAGACCATTGCCTGTGCTCTTTGCAGCACTGGACTCGCAAACGTGCAATGCCAGGTGTGACGAGAGGTTTGTGAACTGCAACCCAACTGTGGTATCCTGTTCTGTGGAATTCTCGGCGGACCGTTTTTGATGAAACTGGCTGCTCCCGCCTGTCAATTGATCTGCAGTTGCTCGCCTGTTTTGCCTTGCACTTTGAATTAATGATCAGACATCACGATCCTGGAGTATGCGCTTCCCCCACTGTTGCTGTTGCTGATGATGTCTTTCCCTCAGAGTTCCACGCCGACATCACCTTAGACACCTCGTGAAACATCGGCAAGTTGAGTTGTCTTGGTCACTGAAGCTCCTGCCAAACGCGCCCCAACAATCGCACCTCTTTCAAAGTCACTTGCAGCTATGCTAGCCATAATTATAGGAAACCAGGCCTGTCCAGCATTTTTATACATGACCCTAAGCATGCTGGGATGTTATTTGCTTAATTAACGCATGAGCCACACCTGTGTGGAAGCCCTTGCTTTCAATATACTTGGTGCCCCTCATTTACCAGGGGTTTCCTTTTTTTTTTGTCCACTACCTGTGTGTGTAAAGAACATATATAGCTACGCTTACCTTGAACTCCCGGCTGTGTTGCGGGGTGTATTCAAAAGTCCACAGAGCTCTGACCAGACCAGAAAGCTGCTCCGTTACCTCTCCTCTCTCCTGTGCGCCTTTCTTTTGAAACAGCACCCCATTGGATTTGGGCTGCTCCTCTTCATCGTCCCCTCTGTACTGCTCCAGTGCAAGATACTCGGCGAACAGCTCGGTGTTGCTCAGACACTGAAGGATAGCATTCATGAAGCAGGTGTTGCCATGGTTCTTCAGCCCTGCTAACCCGGGGATCCTGTCCCCAGTCGGCAGGAAGCCTTCACAGTCGCCCACATCAGATGTACCCGAGCTTTTGCCACCAGTCTTGAAGGTCGTGAAGCCACCATCATCCTTGTCAGCCTCTACCGTGTGTTCCTCGGTGCCGAAATGAGATAGAGTGGAGAGGGTTTTGAGGACTCGACTCATAAAACTCCCCGCCGATCGCACGGTTCCTTTCCTGAACAGTTTCTTGCTGAAGGATTTTTTCTCCTTGGTGGCCGCTTTAGACATTCTGACGGCTCTCACTTCAAAGGCATTTCCGAAAGATATTTTAAAAATAAATAAATAAATAAATAACCGTTTGGCACAGCACAATTTGTCTGGGCTTAGGAACTTCGCAATGCCATTCAAATTAATACGCGTCTAACTTATTTTATCAAACGCTTGCACCGTTTTATGGATGGTCATTGTTAAATTCGCTAAACTAGAATATTACAAATAAAAACGAATTACGTTCCCTTACGAGTTTCCATGGAAGTGCTTGACGACTAAACTACCAGTGTCAAGTCAATCAAATCCCCTCTCTCAGGATTCAAATCTTCAAAATAAGTCGTACTGTTCTTTTTTTCCCCTTGAAGCAAATAATATATCAAAAGCTTCAACTTTACTATCTCGTCACAGGGTGAAATCCACTAAAACTGTAAAATATTCTTCACTCAATAGTCGCTGTGTGAGTCACGCCGCTCATGTATCCTTAAACAAACTGCTGACCCAACCCTAAAATGGCATTCCTGATGACTTGCGACTCCTAAGCAACACACCTTTCCTGGAATCAAACGATATATATATATATATATATTTTTATTTTTTATTTTTCATTCACTGCCAGTTTGCAATTCCTTTAAATGCCTCCCGGTGTTGATGTCCTCTGCCCCCGCCGCTGCATTCAGGAAAACTCCCTAAAGCTCACAGCTGCAGAAACCCACATTCACCGGGATGCACTCGCGATGCCTTTCAGACATCAAAAGAAAGAAATTCCCTGAGATTTAAGTCGCTGCTTCTTTTGTCCTTTTTGTAATTTTAATAAGTGGTGATATCTCCAAATAATCCGTCTACATACACCAAAGGCCTCGGCTCCGCTCTCCCGCATCAACTGAAATCACCGAGCTGACTGTGTAGGGCGGTGGTGGCCTGTGACGTCAAGAACACGGGTGTCCACAGAACACACTGCAGGTAGCAATTGGTAATGTCTGTGAAAGCGTGTTGCAAGGTGGTCTTTCTCCTCCAAAAAAAAATAAATAAAAACGATTTAATGAATGAGAAAACCCAGTGAACACCCCGGGTCTTCTACAACGGGAGCATACGACTTTAAACTGAATCTACAGTCGCGTAACTAAAGTATTCAAGGGTAAAATAATGTGGCAGCGCAGAGGGATTTCCTCTCTCAATGCAGAACATCTAATGGAAGAGCTAGAATCAGTGTGAAAACCCTTCGAAGTTACACTGCCCTTGTAAAGAGCTGTTTGCGCATTCTCGTCCATGCAAAGCACTGCATTATGGTTTTCTTATTTAGCAAAGGAATAAATAACAACGGGGAAAAAAAAGTAAAAATATAATTGTTTCTTTACATTGAATATATATTATATTATATATATATATATATATATATATATATATATATATAGATAGATAGATAGATAGATAGATAGATAGATAGATAGATAGATAGATCATTTTTAAACAAGTATCCTATAATTACTACGCTTCTTTTTTTTTTTTCAAATTAAAAGTTTTTTGGGGGAGAATGTACACAAAAAACGTTAGATGATTTTAAAGATTTTATTTCCAGGACATTTTCCTTCTTCGTTTTCTATAAACTGTTCCAATGAGTGCTCTGAAGATGGCTGCGATAAGCTTCTTCAAAACAAGCCATACTCGCTACAGGTACTAAAGAGTTCCATTCTGAAGTCAATGTGTTCCCATGGCAACGCTGAATTACGTTTTCCAGGGGCTTCAACTTCTTGTGTCTAATTTCAATCGGACAGAATGCCGTGCAAATGCAGAATAAGGTGGTGCAGTATGTGCAATCCGTAAAAAAAGAAAAAGAAAAAAGCAAGCTTCATGATTTAAAAACATCAATTCGTCCATAACTAAATAACACTGCTAAATGTAAAAACAGTAAATGTTGTTTGGAAAACATTTAGACTATTTTCAGTGGAATGTGTTTTTTTTTTTTTTTTTTAAATACATGTCTGGCATAGTGGCCCTTCATTGCCTCGGAGGTATGTAGCCGATTTGTGAGCTGTGCCGTGGTATTAAGCACTGAAAATATAAATCCCTTTATTCAGGTTGCATGTATGTTTGTGAGTAACAAGGACCATAGCTCACGAACCACATTGCACCAGCAGTGTAAAAGCATTCCTTCATGTTGCATAAGTGTGTGGGTACACAAGGTGCAGAGGTTGTGTGGGAGCCTGTTATGAGGCAACAAGTGCCCTTTAAAAATGAATGGCTCTTGTATGTTTATTTTCAGGCTTTGAGTACTGTGGCACTGCAATTTGATGGTATTATTCCAGAAATGCGTTTGCACAATGACAATGGGTTTAGCATGCTTTGAATGCAGAAAGGGGATGGAAAAGGAATCAGAATGTCCTGGAGTGCCAATCCATTCCAAGTTTAATAGGTGTAATTAAATGAGGACCCAGGTTAGAAGTGTAATTGGTTTCAACAAAGACCCTGGACCAGATGTGCCAATGTTATCTACCCTTGGTCCAAGCTGCCCTGTAAAACAAAACCTTTATTGGCACAGGGACTGGGTAATGCCTTCCAGCTGGAGTGATTGTTGTACTGAAATGATTAGTGGATTGCAATGATTAGCCACTGTCAATTCAGCACCCTCCATGTATTAATCGTGCACATTTATTAAGCGCTGTCCTAGGAAATTACCTCCGAGCATCCCTGCTATAAACATTTCTATAGAATTGATCTACACCAGAGCTTGCTAACCCATTCTGGCATGATTTATCATTTGTTTTAGGAGCGTTACTAATGCTGAGCTTTCCTAGTTGAGCTGCCTGTTTTTAAATGGTATTGCAATGGTTTTATTTAAACACCTACTCATTTTCACGAGGGGAGGGGAGGGGGTGCTACTGCTGCACAGAATAAGATCACAATGGAGATCACAATGATGCAATATAAAAAATCCTCCCTGGGGGGCGCTGTTGAATTTCATGTGTGTACAGTAAGCATGCAAGCTTCCACACCCTTTCCTTGTTTAGTATTTGCATCTCTTAATTGTCTTTACTCTCAAAGTCAAAACGTAGGCTGCAAAATCAACAACACTGTATGACGACTCCTTCTTGCCAAATATACCGCATTGAACAATTTAGTGAGCGCCCAGTCATTTCATTCCTGCCCACTCTCACATGTTCTCAGAAATGGCAGCTCTTTTATTAGTCAAGTTTTAATTTGAGTATTTTTAATTTTACACACAGCCTCTGACTGCAGCTTGCAAAACGATAGGCAAATCAGTCAAAGTGTTATAACATGTGATGAAGTCACCTCCAGTATTAGAAGTGGTTCAGCAATGCCCCGCACAGGTCCTGAGATTACTGAGCGTTGCTGATCTTTGGTTTGAATAAAATGTCAAATTTGGGGAGTTTGTTTTTTATTTGTAACAGTTATGCACATAACTGACAATCGAATCAATACAAAAGGGAAACGGCAGACATTCAGTTAATATTAAGAAAATACATTTTAAAAAGTGTGCCTTCCTCCCGCTTTGTCCTGCAAAGCCTAATAATCGAGGCCCCTCATTGCTGCAAAAGTGCAGGCCAGTCTTCTCGGCAGGGTTTTTGCTGTTTGTCTGTAGTCCTCCGGTTTGGTCTTCAGAAGAGTTACAATCTGCTGCAGCATGCGTGACGGCTGTAAGCCCAATGCATCCATCACATTACTCAGGTAATCTGGGGATAAATTAACATGAATCCGAAAGTTCTTTTACCATAAATCTTTTGTCAATCACTCAGCCTGTATGCAAGCAACATACCTGGATTGCACTGAAATACAGTACCACATTTAAAACAACTCCCAAGTTAAGAAGAGTGTAGTCAATATTAAGAGTTTTTAAAAGCTAAACCACCCTATGCTGATTGCACAGTACTGTCCCTAATAAATGCAAGACAATAATCGGTATTAGCCACAAACAAGCGCCCCTTACCTATGTCAGTAGCCAGCTGTTTGGTGGAGTGTGCAGTGAGTTCTGGGATCTGCAGAATAACATCACAGTAGGTCTGCATCGTCGCTCTGGCAACTGATCCAACCCAGTAGTCTGCGATATTGTCCAGTTCTGGTAAATCATCACCTATTAGAAAAGAAGAAAACAATTAGAATTAGTAAGATTTTAAAAATAGTGAGATTTTTTTTATTTAGGAGATCACTTTTTTAATAACTGCTCCAGCACCCGTCAACCCGACACCTACTCTCAGCCATGTATGAAAGTCTGCCAGATTTGCAACCTCAACATAGTAACCATGGAATCAGCACGCATGTGGTTGTAAGGTTTTGACTTTACTTACAACATCTAGATCATGAAGGAAAATATCAAATCAATACTGCAGATCGGCCCAGTAAGGTGTGTTCTCTGTCCCTTGTACTGCAACCACCTGATTAAGAAAAGCCAAATGGACAGCATGGACAAGTGCTACCTTGCTCTGGAGGGAATGGCAGTTTCCCTGCATGTAGTGCCAGCTCCAGGGCTGAATCTTCCTGGGTGACAAAGGACTCCAAATGTAAAGGCAAGGACATGATATACTGACCAATCTGGGGAAGAAAACACAAGTGTTGGAATCGTTACTGAGTGCGATTCAAGTGTGCAAATAAAAATTTCTGCCAATGCCTAAAGCTAAAACTAGGAAGCTTTGAACAGTCACTCCTCCAGCAGACAATAAATCCCATACGTTGGTGATGTATTCAAGGGGGGACAGGCTGAACGTGGGCAGGGCCTCCGTAAGAGTCTCCCCACTGCCACTGGAGTTCCAGCTCTGCGGAATAAACACAATAAAACAAGCTGGGAACGGGAAACAAAGCAGGCTTATCTAATCTAGATATTATTAAAGCTCTTCACTAAACATCATGTGCGTATTAAAAAAAGGATCGATATATAGGTACTTGCTCAATAAACAATGTAATCTTCCCAATAAATAAAAAAAAAAATAGCTTGCTATGCTTAACTGAGCAGGTCCTGGTTTATTTGTTTCTATGTTTTAGACATCACTGCGGTAAGGAAAACTGTAAGTCTCAAAGTGACTTTGGGTAAAAGACTCCCTTTTCCAACCCCTCTAATCTTTGCTTTCATCTTATTCGCTCAATTCTAGGGCAGAGACACATCTAGAGCTCCAGACATATGAACCAGGCAGTCGAGTCTCTAGTGTCGTTTCATTCAGTGTCCATGATAAAGGCTTTTAGTCTCACCTCCAGCTTTGAAACCAGGACGAGCTGCTGTTTGATGCGCAGAAAGACCGAGTCGAAGGCCAGCTGGTGTGCCTGCTGGTTCAGACGGGTCAGCGCAGAGCGAGGCTCAGCTAGCAGGCTTGAGTTTCCTGTCCCTTTCTCCTAAAACAGGACAACACTCACTTTAGATCCAAGAACCTAGAACTGCCTGCTTTATCTCCTTCTTGTAACGCAAAGGAGGCGCACTGAGGTATAGGCGAGCTAAAGGTGTTTAAACTAATCAGTGCCATGACCTATGTGAGCTTTATTTTCAAGGGTAAAAATCTGATAATGTATTGTGCAGTGTCTTATCCCGAAATGTTCTCTCGGAATTTGAAGCTGCATCGTACTTTGAGATCAGTGTAAATGAACGGCTTTCTGTCAGATTGCAGGTCATTGCTGTGAGCAGTCAGCTGCATCTAGCCACAATGTAACTAAGTCCATCAGTGCGTTACAGAGCCCCATCAGAGCACTGGAAATGTTAGCGATATCTCACTGTGTAAGTGTGTTTTAAAATGAGTTCTTGCCTTTAAGTTATAGAGCATTTCCATCAGGCTGGCATACTCAGCCACGTTTCCCTTCAGCAAGTAATTGTACTCCTGCCACGGGTTTCGAGTGGAGCTCCTTCTGTCTACAGCACTGGCCTCTTGAATCCCAGTCAGGCTGCTGGGGCTGTATGAATCAGACAAATATCTCCCTGCTGTCGACAGGAACCTACAAGCAGACATAGTGGGTTCAGTTCACAACCCCATCAGATTTAAAAAATGAATCACATTACATCACATGAACGGTGTTTCCAGTGACGCTACACGCTTTAGGATAGCTGATTTTAATTTTAAAATCTTCATGATGTTTCCATAAAGTTTTCCGATATGTAATCTTACCTGTTTGCCAACTGCTGCTCATAAGCTCCGCACTGCCTTAGTAGTTCACCGCAAGTTGCTATTATTCTGAAAGACACATTGAATCAACCACAATTTTTCTTCAAGCTTAAAAATAGTTACCGTTACTTAAAAGAAAAAGCCTGTATCTCTCTATAAACGAAATCACAAGTTTGCCATGACTTCCCCTTAAAAGCTCCAGGTACTGACAATCAGTAATATCTGGCTATGGTGGAATCAGTCAATTCTAATGAGAGTCACCGATTGTTTCCTGCTTCCTTTCCTATTCCGTAGTAAGACAGTCAGACCTTAAGACACTGTGGTTCACTTATCACCACTATCACCAGACCGCAATCTGAAACAACTGGCAAACCAACCTAACCTAGCTGAAGTCTGAGTTCCTTTTCCATGTTAGAGACTCACCTAACAGAGTTCTGAAAAGCCGTCCAGTCTTCTTGAAACAGGGAACCGTTCGGCATGTCTTCCAGTTTACACTTCTTTCGTATAGACTGGAGCGTGCCAGAGAAGTCCGAAACATACCTAGGTGCGAACAGAACGTGCAGCAAGACAAGTTACAAAACAAGATGGGTACGAAAAACAGTTCGAAAAAAAACCCTATTGTTCCTGTGCACACATGGAATTACTTTTTTAAATTACATCTGTAATGTAACGTTATTATGTTAGCCCCCACTTTTGGTCCGTTTTAACGCAAGCAAGAGACAACCGGTATGAACGGTGGGTGACGCTAACCTTCTTAAAATCAATGGGGTTTCTTGCTAATAATGTAATCTACAACATCACTTTCATAAATGGAAATTTCACTGTGTCATGATACTTTTCCATGATCTGAGAGAGATTACCATCAGTTTCACATAGCGTACTTTGTAAAAAGAGCCCTCAGCGCTTTGAGCAGCCCACACACCCCCAGGCCATCCGTCAGCTTGATGCATCGGTCCACGGCTGCAGAGGCCAGGCTGAAGAGCTTGTTGACAGAGTGACTTAACTCCTGCACACAGTCTATCACCTCCCCACGTTCCTGCAGATCAGACACATACAGTACTGGAAACAAGCAGCCAGCAAGGCACACACACTAAGCCAATACACATCATCAAAAAACAATACAGCTCACAATGACTCAAAACCGGGGAAAGGGGCAACGACAAATACTGTAAACTCCTTCTTCGAAGGAGACTCAGACAAAGTTTCATCTTACCAGCGGCACAGCACTGATCTGAATGAGCAGGTTGGATTCCTCCAGCTCTCCGTATTGAAGCTGGTATGGTCTATAAGGTCCGTACACCGCAGTGACCAACTCCCCAACTTTCAGCACGTTGCTTTCACCTGTGGAGAACGAAAGACTCACAGCCTGGTTTGTTCTGGACAGTTTTTAAAAAGGCATCCTGAAAACTCGAGCGATGGGTATTTGAAAAAATATTTCCCAGGCGATATGCACAGGAGAAAAAAAGACACTTCAAACACATACCAAGGTGAGGTAACATGGCGGCTTCTAGTCCCTTAGCAAAGTGAGCAGCTAACTCATAGAGATCCAGCAGGGTCAGGAGCTTGGCTTCCTGTCCGGCTCTCTCCATTGCTGTGCTGAGGCACACTGGGATTGAAGGCACCATGGTCCCAAGGGTCTGAATTAGAAGAACCGTCACAATCTCATAAGGGTTTTTAAATACCTGTTGAAAGACAAACTCCTTTAAAACGTGCGAACGCTAACAATAGAGTGATAAAAACACAAGTTAACAAAAAACAAAAAAAATTCTAGTAAAATAAAAATCCAACATTATGCAATGAGGCCAAACAAGTTTCATAAGAGGATAATTTTATGCAGAAAAATTGGAAGTTGGACTGTGTCTCTAAATGTATTTTTAGGGGCCATTGAATGCTGATCACAGTTAAACAGAACAGTGCTCCACAGAGTTATAGTGATCAATACCAAAGAAGGATGCAATTCAGTTATTAGATAAGCAGATAAACAGTGCTCTGTCTTTATAACGCTGCAGTAACAGATGTGCCGTGTGTTCTATGTTACGAGAATGTAAGAACAACAGTGGCGTAATGGGTCGAATGGGAGATGTGACCATACCTCCTAACAAACAGCTCGGCAGCACAAAGGGCTGTCTTAAAAAGAACTATCGACTTTACAGTTGTAAGTTTGCGCTAGTTGAATGTGTGCGCGTGTGCATTGCAGGTTTCCAGCTACAGTACTGGACCTGGCTGCTCCACTGAAGCTGTGAATGCCACGTTGACAGTAGTGTGTCGTAGAATTCTGTCAGCTGCCTGTCCAGACTCAGATCGCTCTGGCACAGCTCCTGCCAAACAGCCACCAGCTGGCCCTGCAGCGAGGAAGAGGAGGATGAAACAACACAGATGAAAATTGAAATGCCTATACTTTACTCCTTCAGGGTCTTTAAATAGATGGGCACAGACAGGCATATTGTATTAGTTTACTGATCTGAGCTTTTAGAGTGCAGCAATATATACTGGCATAGTGCTCTGTAGTTTTGAGAGGCGCACTCTTTCCTAATCCTGTATACAGGTCTGCAGTGTTAAATCATATATATTAACGCATGTAAGAAAGGACACACCTTGTGGCACTTGTAGTAGTAGGTGAGGAGCTGCGGCATCCTGTCAATCTCCATGAACACTTTCACAAACACCTTGGCTTGCTCTGCAAAGACACACATTACTACAGTTACATTGAGCGGTACTGTAGCATTTGTACAGCTCTTTTAATGGCAAACAATACAAAGCCCTTTACAATCAGGAAACCATCAGATAAACTCACGAGCCCGGTGATAAATAAGTCTTTCATATTGTAATGAGTGAAAGACTGTTGGTAATTCAATAATGTTTTTTCTGCAGTAAACCAAAACATAGTGTATCAAAAACTATTTGAAAACAAACAAACATGTCAACCTGCACTAACACGATTAATAACACAGTCAGCAGTAGAATTTAAATGAGTCACTTTATTAATAATAATACGATTTGGAAGCGATTCCACTAGTATGTTTACAACACAGCAGTGGTGCCATCTGAAGGTCGTTTGTCGCATTGCAACTCCTGTCCAGTCTGCAGAATTATACCACTCACCTAGAGACTGTGAATTGAAAGTGGCAACGATCTTAGGGCTGGCCATAGCCTCCAGTCTGTTCTTCAAGGCCTCCAGGTGAACACATTTCTCTGAATAATCAGGAGTATCTACCAGCATGGCTAAACTGCTCTGCATGCTCGTCAGCTTGGAAGAGATCACGACTATGTCCTGTGAGATGACAGTCATACAAAGTGACATTCTAGCGTTTATGCAGCTTGTACAAAAAGTGGGTCAGTAAATGTTCACAGCGCTGGGCTGAAGTTACCTGTGTTTTGAACGTCTCCTCGATATCGGCACTCAGTGTGCTCCACTTGTCTGCTTCTTGGAGTGCCTCTGCAGCATCCTGCATCCTCGATTTAACCTGGTCGATTTCCACAAGAACCTGAAATACAGAGCAAACCAGGGTTCCGCCTCTGGCAGGGTTCATTCTTCTATCACGGCACACTGCGAACGAAACTGCCAGATCTTTTCAATGTGGAACATCCAGGCATTTTGGGGTGATTGAGATGTGGTCAACTGTGCAAGACAGGTTCATAATCTGTTAATTGCTAAGACTTGCACTGTTGACTTGTTGACTGCACGTTTGGTTTAGAGGTTTGAACTGCACTCGTTCAACACCGCCGGAAGCTTCGTTGACATTGCTATTTATGGTGTTACCACAATCAAGTTTGTCACTGTGGCAGCTTTGAAGAAACCAGGGTTCTATTTCCTGTTCTGGGTTTCCCAAAACATCATAACCATCAGCATCGATATATGCACACTCAGCAAATTAAATAAGTTGTTCTCAACTTCTCTGCTTTGTAACACCAGGTCACAATGATCTGCTCTAATTTCAATCTTCATGAAACTGAACTAGAAGAACAGCACATCACCATGGCTATGTTTCCATCCAAATTTGTCAAGCGAGCTCATGCTTTAGGCTAGTGAACAGACAATTAAAAAAAAAAAAACATTTTGTTCTGGTAAGAGAAAACATATGCATGACCTATATGTCGCACATCAGTTTGTTTACTAGAATTGAGTTTGCAAGTCCTGTTTTGTACTCTAAGATCCACATACATTTCTGCACCAAATGTTGTAACTTTGCTAGAACTGTGTCCAAATTCTGAATGGAAACATAGCCAGAGGTAGCAGTTTTGTGTAATACCAGCTTGTTGGCCGATTTCTTCAGATCTAATTCAGACACACACAAGTTGTTTCAGGATCTCCTCGTGCTTGCGTGGTGGTCTGTCTGAGCGGTGGCTCTGGTAATACCTGCATGGACTGCACTGTGTCCTGTTCAAACTTCCTTATGTCCTCTTTCACAAGGACCATCTGCTCTTTGAGGAAGGAGGCCTCCTGTTTCAGGGCCTGTACGTCACGCAGCACTCTGGGCATGTTCTGCAGGGCCTGGTGACTGCTCTCTGTGCAAATACACGGGAAGAGTCAAAACACAAGGGAATCAATGCTGAAGAGGGGTGAAGAAACTGTTCCTATTGTGCAGGGCTGAGTTTCAACCAGACCAAGTTTATTAGACAGACAAACAAACTTAACCACCACACTGTTGTGGTTGCCATGGGTTACTCAAAAATACAAGCTTGTGAGGTCATAACGCCTCTTATGACACAGAACTACACTGCATTACGGTGTTCATAGCAAAATGGAGGGGTTTTTGAATCGCATAAACCATGTCTTTCTGCAAAACGGTGGGTGGTTAATATTATAGTGAGAGACTGAAATTTCCAGGAGGTATTTGCTATGACTTCATCCCTGACCAATAAGTTACATTTACTATAGTGGTACATTTGTTCTAGTCTGCATAAAACGATTTTCCGAGAGTCACAGAGTTGGTCAGTGAGTGCGCTGGGATTTAAATGAGTGTGATACGTTGGTGTCATTGCTGTTGTCCCGTTACCTTCAATGGCATTATTGACTTCTTGTATGAAAAGCTGTAACTTCATGACCAGAGTTGCAGCGTGGCCGTCCACGCCAGGTGCGTCCTTCTGGACAGTTTTAAAGGCCCCGTTCACCCAGTCCTTCACATCAAAGTCATCATCCAGAAACTTGGAGAAGTCCATGTTCCCTCCTACTGACACTAAACCTAAGGAAGATGACCCCGGCAGACTTCACATCCCTTGGATCTCTTGCCTGTAACAAAACAGCAAGTCAGTGGGGAAACCCTGAATAGTTCTTAATTATATTCCACCTGCTACCAGAAGGTACTTCCAGTCCAAGATGAAATATGCAGTGTTTTTTTTTTTTTTTTGTTGTTTTTGTTGTTTTTTTTTTTTGTTTTTTCTCTCCCTATCGGTACAATGCTTTCTTCGTAATTTTGTAAAGCAGGGGTGTCCAATCACGTTCCTGGAGGTCCATTCCACCAAGTTTAACAGTTAAAATGATATAATTATCTACTTCAGGGTCTGGGTGGAGGTTTAATTGTTTCATTTGGCAAAAACCCTGCACATCTTACTCAGAATGAAACCAGCGGTCTAATTTGACATTACTCAGAAAACACCAAGCGCAGTATGAGTACTGATATGGAGCAAGCAGCGTTTCACATGAACATCACGCGTAAGACTGTCAATAAACCGCCTCGGACCTCGAAATTAAACAAGCTGACCGCCCGGTTTAATCTTTAACACGATTATAAATGTTTTTTATTACGCTCGGGAAAAAAAGACAGGACCGCACAACCCAATCGAGCAACATTCTCCACTGCGGTATAACATTAAGCTAAACATTAGTATTTACCTGTCTATTTCCCCATCACAGGTCTGGCTACGTGGATTGAAATGCAGCACCCAGGAGAAAGATAGCATCCAAAAAAAAAAATAACAAAAGTTCGCTCACAGCCACAGCACCCCCAAGAACGAATCCTTAAATAAAAAGACAAGCAACCCCACAAACTATTTGCAAATAAAAGAATATCGCAAATCTTTCCGCATACTCAGGTGCTGCTTCCTGGAGACCAAAACACTATCCCGCGACAACAACGTGTAGCTTCCTCTGGTTCCCACTAGACGCACATTAACTGTAGGAGGAAGGCAAGCGTTCTAAAACTAACATTGAATCAGATGTTAGCAGTGTGATGTCTATGCACTGCCGTTTCATTTACAATTCTGCTATGTGCGTGTTAAATAACACTTCTTATTCGTTCATAGTGCTTTGCAGATACGTGGCCTGGTGTTCCTTTATTTGAGTTCCGACTAGCGCACACTACAAGCAACGTAATTGAACTGAAATTATGTAAAGCGCTGGAGTACACCAGCCCTAACTTCATGTAATTAATGCACAGCTTGAGAAACCTTAGTAAATAAACTTCAGAGTACTGTATTGTGTATATATACAGCTGGCTCTTTGAGATAATATATATATATATATATATATATATATATATATATATATATATATATATATATATATATATATATAATATATAGTATATTATAATCTATATATATTATATATATATATATATATATATATATATATCTATATTATATATATATATATATATATAGATATCTATATCTATTATATTAACAATATCTATTGGTTGACCAGAATTATTATAGATAACCAACCAGTTATGTACAACAGTAACCTTTTTTCTTTTTTCCCAAAAAAAAAAATAATAATAATAAAAATTTAATATTTTTTTTCCAGATTTAACTTAAATCTTTTATTTTTCCCCAAGATTTATAAATGTTGTGAAAATAAATATTTTTTAAATGTGTACATTCAGATATAATTTATAAATCTAGTTACAAGGTTTAACATTTAGCTAACTATATAACTAAATCTTAAATCTCTTAATAAGATTCAACATTAAGCTAAATATATAACTAAATCTTAAATCTCTTAACAACATTTAACATCCAGCTAAAGCTGGAGTTTGTATGCAAATGAGCTCCGCCCGCTTTGTGCTTTCACGCGATGTGATTGGCTGTTGTAATGTCTATATCTATTCAAATTAACTCATAAAATGCCTCCATATTTGCTAGATGACTTTAAAAGACTTCCACGTACTTTGCTTTAAATTACAATTTGCAGCCACGCCTGAATTTCTAAGTTTACGCAGACATGGGCGAGATAGCGTTGGCGCCCTCGCTGCTAGAGCGGAGTGCTCGGCTCATTCTGCTCTTTGAGTCGTTGTAAACACGCTGTTTAGATGTTTAAAATAAACTCATTCTAACTAGTTGTGTTGATGTTTTAGTGTGTGTGTGCGCACCCAAAGTTGAAATCCCTGCCTACGTTCCTGCATTTTACTAAACCGTTACTAGTTACTTTCAGTTCATAATGTTTTTGTTTATTATTATTATTATTATTATTATTATTATTATTATTATTATTATTATTATTATGTATTTGCCCTGCTCCTCTGCATGGTTTGCTGAGTACCTGCGATGTTTTTGGCTGAAGTGTTTTTTGTTTTGTTTTTTTCTATTAGCTTTGAAGGCATGATTTGCATTATAACAACCCTTTCTTCCTGTCTCAGAAAGCTGCACAATATCTTGTTACCAGTTGTGCATGAAAACAAAAGCCTTTTCACTGGCGCTGTTCTTTTTCTGCAGAATAATTGCGAGAACGGAGTTCAAACATCTTTTAACATCTGCTCTCATGTAATGTAAATCTTAACTGCTCACACATCACACACAAAAATGAAACAGACTTAATGCAATTAACAATAAATCTCCCAGTTGTGTCTTTTGTATGTGAAGACCAGGTTTACCTTTCTAGACTTTTTGCTGGAATATTTTTTCAAGCTACCTGCATGGTTGCACGCACTATATAATGCATTGTATGACGTCAAGTCACACACCAGGTTTACGTTGGAACTTCTACAGTAGTTATGTATTGAATCAATATGTTACAGTTCAACCAGAAATTACCTTTACTCCCACACATGTCTTAGAATTAACCAATTGGTCTTGGTTTAAAGACTGATAAGTACTCTTAAAGCTTCCAAGTTCTTCAATAAACTTTCAGTACCTGTAACTGTTTTCACTTTACAGTCTAAACATATCTAAACATACAGCACATTTGACTTACAATGTACTTGAACTTAAAGCAACAAAATCACTTTATAAAAACAACTCAATAATAATTGTGTGAGTTAGCGTCAGCATCCTTACAGTAAAAATGACAAAATCACCCACAGATTCTGCTATGATGGCATTGATCTTCTTGAAAATATTCCAGATGCCTTTCTCAGAATGAAAACATTAACAAGAAGAAGCATTTAAAATGTTTGAATCACTTCTGCAGACAGCTATGTAAACCCTGAGACACTAGCATTTTTTTTCTGCACTATTTTGGTGCAAATAAAGCAGTTAATGAACTGCTCTTGACCCTAGAGGTGGTCCCACAGGGGCAGGTTTGAAAAATGTGTGTGGAAGGATGTGGGAAGTTTTGATTGACATTCACTTTCACTGTGTATTAAGGGAGAGCAAATTCAAATAAAAATTAAAGAACATTACTTTTCAAATTAAAACTAGCCCCATTTTTGGAATCACTAGGCACTTGTTTTAGAAAGTAGACCATTATTATGGTTAGCGGAAGAGCCTTGACTCTTATTGTAGTTACTGTAGATTGTGAAACCATGACAGCTTATTTGCTTTTGTTTCAAGAAACATGAAGTAGGCTGGAGAAACATGAAGTGATGTGTTTTTACTTGTTAGAAAATCACAGCTAAGTGTCTGCTTGCTCATACGAAAAGCAAGAGAAAAACACATTGTATTTACTGGTTCCACTGTTGCATTTTGCATTGTATTTTTGCAAAGGGAAAACAAAACTGTTAGTCTTACAAAACTAGCAAACAACTTGAGCGCACTTTGGGTCCTTAACTCTTTCAGCACTGAGTAAGTTTACAGAACCTCATTAAACAGTGTTAGTGTTTGACACTGAAAAATACATTTAAAAATGCATACTGACTAGATAATTATGTATTACTGGTTTGCTGTTTTGAGTGGAATTTTCAGTAGGGGAGACACCTTGAATTGAAACACCTTGGGGCAGTTGTAACACCTTGTCCACTGTTTCCCATAGTATAATTGCAGTTCATCGTTTGAACCGTTTGTTTGTGGCTTGATTTTTTAAAACGTTCTTTCCCAAATCACTGGTGCAAAGTAAAGTTTGGATTACTAACTTGGATAAAATCCTGTCCATTGTGATGTCCAAAATGGCTTATCCTGAAACCTGTCTGGTAAAAGTTCTCTAAACAAAACAATAGCTGGAGCAACTTGTGACAAATGACCTTTACTGAAGAGAGCTAATGCTGCCAGTCACCCACCCTTTCAAAGACGCGCTTCTGCAAAGCGCTTTGTGTAGGTGAGCTGCATCATTTCGAACATGGTTTGCTCTCAGCAACCACATCCTTTCACAAGCGCTCAGCTTCAGAAAATGACGTTGCATTAACATTTGATAATATACCCGTTATCATACAGGAATTACTCATGCTTTCTCACAAGCTAATCCGCGCTCTTGAAAATAAGTCAGAACACCACTGTTACTGAAACAACTGCATTTCAAAACGTAATCGATAAAAAAAAAAAGGAGACGACAATAAATGCTTTCTGGATTATTTCTCTAACGGTCTAAATGAAGATAAGGTAGGTAAAATAATAAATACATGCTTTTATAAACTGCAAGTGTTGTTCTGTATATGAAAACGTACAGCCATCTTCAGTGAAACTACACAGAGTTAAATTAAAACGAGGGCTGGAGATCACTATGCGGAGACATTGTAAGGGTTAAATACTGAATTATAAAGGAAAACGTCTCCGGCCAATGAGCGACAGTTGACTGGTCTGAGTAGCCTGTTTACACGTTGATTACGTACTGGGTACTGTATGGTGATTAGCGTTTATTTTGTTTGTTTTGTAACTTGTCAGTTTGCGTTTTTCTGATATGTTGCAGTATAGTACATATAGTGAATCACGGGTGCTGTGTTGGCTATGACCAGTGTAGCCTACAGTTTGTGAACAATAAATCAGAACTGTTTGAAAAAGCAATACGAATCGTGTTCGGTAGAGAAAGCACACTTGCGGATTTTCATAGGGCGTGTTTTCAATTAATTTACTTTTTTTTTTTTATATATATATATATATATATATTTGTTATTATTTTAAATAGATAAAATACAGTTGAATCGTCGTGGAAGTCGTGGTGGCTTCTTTAACAAGAAGAGTCTAGAAAAAAAAAAAAAGTTTAATAAATATCAAACTTGTATTTAATAAAACATACTTTGAATAAAAGATTCTTTCAATACTTCAATAACAAATATTTTAAGGTGTCATTGGAAAAAAAAAAAAACAGTACTCGTGTGGTTTAACATTCTTATCTTATCTTATCAGAATTATATTTCTGCTCCACAGACACGCGTCATGTATCTCGCACTGCTGTGAGAGGTAAGAATAACGCACGAGACAGTCTGATAACAGGTCGTTATTATTGCATTGCATGGACTTGCGAACTAGTTCATTCTTATCTGGAATGTAGTTGCATCTTTAGAGTAATGATAATAAGTCATGCTTGTTTTTGTCTTGTTTCTTCGTGATTAACACGTGCCTAATTTCTTCGTGATGAGATATTTAACAGTACATCGCTGTCCGACCTGTATTAGACCAGCAGGGCAACCTGTGTATATTGACCCCTTTGATGAATCCCCATATTTCTATAGATATCTGTTGTATTAAATAATCTGGCTGTGACGGCCACTAGTCCATAAAGGCCATTTTCCCTTGAGTTGACTTTTCCCATTTTCCCTTGAGTTGAGTTTTCCCATTTTCCCTTGCTTAAGGTTTATGTCTAACAGAGCATTATTAAAATGAAGTGTTCTCAGATTCGCAAACCTTGGTAAATTATCGTTTTCGTTTCAACATTGCCTACAACCTTAACGTCGCAAGACAAAAAAATTTTCAGCACATTTTCATTTATTCACGCACACACACACACAAAGTTCAAATAAAAAACACGCATTGAGAATCGAGTAATAGCAGAAGCTGGCACGGTAACTTCAATTGGGTACTGCTACAGCTTTCACGTGTAGGGAATTTTTATATTTGCATAGGTTGAATGTGCATACAGTATAAATTGAGCTGGGGACTTTTTGTAAAACATGAATAAACTTGTGCTTTCAACTTACTTTTTTTTATAACGTTGCTTAGTTAAAAAAAAAAAACCCTCATCCTTTATACAAGGCTCTCTGAGAATTGTCAATAGACTACCAAAATATGCTATATATTATACAATTCCATAAACACAGACTGCTCATAGTGGCATGTAAATATAAACAAAGCCTTATGCATATTATAATGTACCCATATATTAATAAAAAACATATATATTAATTAAAAACACAATATGCTTACAGTAGCTTCTCTGACCACATCAGTCCTCAACCCCAAGCCATCCCATCCCACCCTATCCCATCCCACCCACACCCCGCCCATTAATTCAACTATTCACTGTTCCGAAATCTAAGGTCAGTTTTGCAACCGGTCTACCAGAACGAAACTGTTTAACTCCCTCCACCCCCTTATATAAGTATGTTGCGGTATTTCGTCGATGTTTTGGACTCAGAAGCTGGATTGAGGCTGCAATAGAATTACTTACTGTGCATGACACTCAAAAAAATAAATGTCCACAATACAACAGCCTTATGAATGCTATGTTTATAAAAACCTTCCACTACTGCAACCTCCCTATTTCAGAGCAGTTCCTTTTTCAGTACTATTTCTTGACAATGTGAAACTCAAGTGGAGAAGTTTCTTATTTACTTGATTTGGTTGGGGTTTTTTTTGTTTTTGTTTTTTTTTGTTTTTTTTGTATTGTTTCAAGAAACCCAGCCCTACCCTTTGGTATCTACCCCAAAGCAGAACAGTGACAGTTTCATGAAGAACTGAAAGGTGCTATGGAGGTGTAAACAACAACAGTACTTTCCACCTTCAATTTAGAGGACCAAAGCATGAAAATAGATATTCAGATAGTTCAATCATAGATTCTGTAATGCTGCTCACCAGATGGACACAATCCCAGTTTGTGTTTGCAAGCTGGCTAGGATATGATCCTGTATGATCTGAGATATGACTTGATTTTCTTCTGCCCTCCAGGTATTATCAGCCTCATCAGTGAGATTCTAGAATTTGAAAACTATTTCCAGCTTTGCATCATGGGAGTTCTACAATCACTTGTGTTTTCATTGCTGATCTGTGGCCTGATTGGGAACAGTAAGTCTCTGTTTAATTGGTATTGTGGTCAGGTGCTTGCACTTTGACTGGTTTCTGTGCCCCCATTGTCTCTTTATTATAATTTCATTAAGATTTATCAAGACTTGTAGTACCCCTGACTAGTATTGAGCTCACATAGGTTTTAGGACCATAGTACAGCCTGCAAAAGGGTTTTTCTACAAACAGAACCAGCAGTCTGTTTTTTTTTTCTCTTGTGTTTGTTTTTGTGGCATCATATCTGATGGAACTTGGAACACAAGGGTTGTCAAAAAGGTTAGAGAATGAAACACCTCTCTTGCGGTGGTGAAGGGTTTAGCAAAAGCTAAGTGTGGAAATGTGGAATGCATTGACACCCCAAAACCACCAAGCAGGTTGACTGTAGCAGGAGGACCAAACAAAACAGCACTGACAAAATCAGAGCGGTCTTGTGTGCTTCAAATCTCATTGAGCATCGCACTCAATATCACTGAGCAGATATTGGACTTTAGATACACTGCATCAAACATTACAATTGAGTTTTAGCTGTCCATGATCTTATCTGCAAAAGCCTGCCTTCAGAGCATGCATGAACACAGTGATCGTCTAAGAATCTGGGAGATAAACAAACCCGGCTCTTGAAGTCTCACATAGATGAGCTTTTAAATTAAAGTACGCCTGCTTAGATCAGTAGATACCATGGTATTTATATTTGTTAAACTCACTGGTGCAGTAAACAGGTGCAGTGGAAAGTACATGTCTTCTGTTTCTTTGCAGCTACATGCTCCTGTAATGTGACTGACTGCTTCACAGACTACAAAAGCTCACTGAGCTGCTTCTGCTCTGGCACCCTGCCGTCCTCCCAGTACGAGCTGTTAACTCAGTGGTAAGTTTTGGAGTATGATGCCGTCACGAGCTGTCTGCTTTTCTTCTTTCAATCAATCCCAGCCACCACCTTCCCTTTTCTAAATGTCAAGCTTTAGTCTTAAAGATAACAACTCTGCAGAAAGGGCAACTCTTTGATTTTTTTTTTGTTAGTTTTTGCAGAATGACATTTCAAAAGTGCATCATTTCAGGACCACATTAATTTGTCTTTTTATTAACTTTTTCAAAGATTAAAAAAAAAAAAAATTCATTGTGGCATTTGAAGAACATTAGCATGAACGAAGAAATGCCGTAATGTTGCCATGCACGCACACAAGGAGAATTACACCTTTAAAAAAAAATATATATGTGTGTGTGTGTGTGTGTGTGTGTGTGTGTGTGTGTATATATATTTAAATGTCATGAATTCATGGGTCTCATGAAAGTTTTTCTAGATTGGATTTTCTGCATTGTTAAAATTATGGGAAGGGAAGGGATATAAATGTTTTTTTTTTTTTAATTTTTTAAAGGGATAACTACCCGTGGAATTCAAGCTGTAAGCTGGAGCCAGTTGAAAACGATTCTGTGGCAAGGCATTGGTGTGTTATGAGTATGGAGGATCTTTTAACAAATGACAATTACACTGTGTGTGCGCGGAAAATGAGCAGCGAGGTGGAGGAGGAGCGCACAGGGTGTGCCTATGTGAGCATTGCAGAGAACAGTAAGTACAGAGAACATTCAAACAAAGACTGTACAAAAAGATTTAGCTGGGGGGGGGGGGGGGGGAAAAGTAGCTTGAGAAGGAATTCACAATCCAAAAAGATTTTTGTAAAATAAAAAAAAGCTTGATGTCAATAAAAAAAAAAGTGTTTTTATTTGTTTAGTTGTCGGGAGAATGTTCTGAGATATTACGACTCAATTTTTGAGAGAGAGCGAGAGAGAGAGAGAGAGAGAGAGAGAGAGAACCTACAAGCATAACCAATGTGAGCATGCATACTGTATAATGAAGTTCACTGACTACATTTTACAAACATGGAGTCTCCTATTCATCTCATTTCTAAGATATTGCTAAAAATATATTTTTTATTTTTTTATTAACACATACTGTAGAATCAAAGCAACTGAAGAAGTGTGAAATTTGTAACTTAAGAAATTACTCTATAAAGACCTATGTCCTTACCAAAGAACGTAGGCCTAACGTGGGTCTAAAGTAAAGGGCAACACATTCAAAGGGAGTTAGGGGAAATTTCCTGAAAGATCCCGACCCTCACATGAGCTTCACTTTCACCTGCATCAGAGCTGTCACAGACCAGGGCTGGTTTCGTTTTCTGTTGTCACACCTGTAAAATGTCAGTGACTCTTTCAGAAAGATAACTGTGGTTAACAGCTCAGACTTGCTACTTCGTCAGCAGATTGACTCAAAACAAGCTGTACCTTTTCATCCTGACTCTGAATTCACAAAGCTGTCCACAGTGAATAATCGCTCGCTGTGATTCTGTGAATGTGTCAGTGTTTCACGACCCTCTTCAGCTTTGCATTTTGAACCCACAGTATGAATCCTGACGGCTGCTTCGGCCAAGTGCGTCTCACCCTTTGTTATGTGTTTTGTTTGACAGTAAAACCACCGGCACCTTTTAACCTGCGACTAACAAGTGACGACAAGGGTTGCAATATCTCGTGGGAGATGATCTACACTGAGGGGGATTTCCTGAATGATGAGCTGGAATACGAGGTGCGCTACAAGAAGAAGGAGCAGTCGTGGGAGGTGAGAACGATTTTCATTGTCAGCTTGGGGAAGTGAAACCAGGACAGCGCACCTGGCTCCTGCTGAGACGAGGGAATGTGGCAGGAATGGAAATGGAATGCCAAATTCAATTAATTTTGCATTGATTTTATAGGTCCACTGAAACAGTTTCCTTTTTTTGCAGAGCCAAACTAAGAAACATATAGAGGAGGACCAGAGAAACATATTCCTTCTGTTTGGCAAACTGGAGGACTGCTCGATGTATGTTGCTGAAGCCCGGGCCGGACCCAAAGAAAGCAGCGGCTATACTGGTTCCTGGAGCGAGTGGAGTTTGCCGGTCACTTGGAAGACTCGGTGTAAGTGTGTATCGAGGGGACCCCTGTTCCGTTAGCCCCCCTTCGAGGAGGTGACCCAGCATGTCGTGTCACTGCATGCTGCAGCCTGTATGTTCTCACATTGCAGCCCTGAACCTTAAACTCCCTGGGGTAAAATTAAAAAAAAAATATTCAGATTAACTTCTGTTCATTTTTGTTACCAGCAGACAAGTCATTTTGAACTAGGACTCTCTCAGTCTCTCAGTTAGAATCTTTCATACGCAAATGTCACTGAGAATTTGTGGGAAAAAAAACAAGCATACATAAATAATATAAACAAGTGATGGCCACGTCTATATCGGACACATTCATTTCTACTTAGTCAATTTTTCACGCCCATTAGATTGCATTAGATAAGGAGGGATGGATGGGGGCTTCTTTCATACAGCAATATCTTGAACATCATAGAAGCACCAGTGTCTCTTCCTGCATATGGTTTGAAAATAAACGCTAGGAAACAACAAAATCTTGTGCTGAGTGCTTAGTGTTGATCATGAGGAGGCAGGGCTCTCATTAGTACTGGGTGTGGGTCTCAAGAAGGCACTGATGAGTTTTCTTCATTTGATTCTTCACAGGTAAAGGCAGGCCGCTGTACAAGATCTACACACTGATGGCTCTGGTGGTGGTGCTGCTTGCTGTGGGGCTCTTAGTCGAAATTAGAACAAAGTAAGCACTGGGGTTATGAAATAATACCAGAGAGTCTGTCTGTCTGTCGTCATGATTACAAACGGATCAGACACTTTAAAAAACTCAAGAGGGAATAGTGCACTGTTCTCAGGGCCGATGCTGGGATCGCCTGGGCAACCCAGTAGAATAGGTAACCAGAGTTCAAAACAGCCAGGCCTCGTCCTGCCAATGAAAGTGAAACAAAGACACTACATGCATCCCATCTCTATCGCTACACTTTATGGAAATATTGTGCACTTTGTAACATTATTGACATCAATATAGTTTAAGCATAAAGATCACACCGGATGTGTGGTTACGATGACGGTAAGTTAGCTATGCATCGCTCTGGTCCCTTATATATGAGAGTAGGCACATACTTTCCTTGCAATACCTCCTACATTTGAAAACCACAGACCTTGCAAGTCATATAATAAAGTATCTGAGTGGAAAATAAAACAGAGTGGAAGCATATGAATACAGGAAATTGAATCCTGTGTTAGTGGTATTATATGCAAGCCTTGCACAGTTTACAAAACCTAGTCTGTATAATACCAGAGCTTTGTCTGTTCCGAACAGTGCAGGACATTGCTGAGATGAGCACCCAAAGCTAAGCAGCTTTCTGAGAATCGCTCTTCATAGACTTGAGCACTGCTGTTACAGAAAAGCAGTCATATCAAAGCTGTTTGTGCAGAGCAAGGAGGGAGAAGTTGAATCTCTTTCTGATTCACTGCTTTGCTGCTGATGCTGAGACTGCAGAGGGTGAAAGTCTGAAGGGCCTCAACACACTTTTACACACTTAGAAAACAAAAAGAATGGAAACTTAGTTACTAGGGGTGCGCTGTTACTCAATACCTGTGCTTGGAATTGCTCTTTCCGCAAGTATTCAATTAATCTATTCATTAACGTGTTGATTTCAAAACTAGAGAAGCTGTCCTTCCCCCAGTTTACAATTGAGTACCAATTGGAGATGATTCTCCTGACATTTTTACTGTCGCCCTGGCCAGAAACTGACTCAGTTTACCTTAGTATCCCGGCTGAGAATTTCTCTATGATTTGGCTAATTTCTACAGTTCCCCTAGGATGCTGACAAAGACATATTGCTAAACCCGACTGGACCAGTTTGACTCTGGAGACCAAACCCTTTCCAGGCAGCCAGCCCTGTGCTTGTCTATGTTGTATTGAAGAGAGATCTCTGAAGCACAGGCTGGTACTGTCCCTCTCGTTTGCACAGTGAAACTCTTTCCATTTCAGCTCTTCTTATCTTTTTTCCAAGCTCCCACTTGTCAGAGGTCCCTGCAAAACAAAGCTTCTGACATTTCCCCTGTGCTCTTGAAGTCATTTTGCAGAGGAGGACAGACAGCCCAAAGCCCCACTGCCATCCCACATACTCGATGAGCTTTTGTGCCATTGTGCTAAGAAAATGAGGTCTCTTTTTCTATTATTGTTAGCACAATTGAGGTGCAACTGTGCTGGCCCTGCACGTACAAAGTGAATGAACTAAACTCAGTTCTGTAATTCATATTCGATTCTCTACAACTGCGTAGTCTCATTTTTGAATGATTTTTCATAGCAATGTGATGAGCAAAATCCTCCTCGACATTCCTGTAAACGTTGAGAGAGGTGTAAACAAATAGGAAAGTCCAGGCTGTGGTTTGGGAAGAAGGGACAAGGCAAGCTGGGAGTCCATTAACAATGACAAGGGTGTATGGACTTATTTCTTGTTTTTGATTTCTCTGACAGAGGGCTGCAGAAGAAGCTGTGTGGCCTCATCCCCAGCCCGGAGGATTTCTTCAAGCCACTGTATGTTCTCCACTCAGGGGACTTCAAGGTAGCAAGACTGATATCTCACTGCATGACTCATGCAGTCTGCATGATGCTTTGTGTATGGTGGGGAGTTTCACAGACAGAACGGAAGAGGGGAAATTGTAGGCGGGGCATTTTCACCACAGAGCGCGCGTCACTCTTCTGTGTAGAGGTTTGACGGTGGCTGTCAGCTCAACGCTCAGTGGAAAATACCATGAGTCTCTAGCGCAGATGTTGTTAAGTTTAGCTCTGATTGGCTATTTTTAGATGTTTTCTGTTTCGGGGATAGTTTCTGAAATATTCCAAAGGTTGTTTTTTTTTTTTTTTTTTTGTTGTTCTAAAGGGGCTGAGGACAAAAAGAATGAAAGTCATTTAAATTAAATATTTTTTTAACACAGAAATGTTCACAGTGGGTGGGTGGGGTGTCTTTTTGTGGGCTTAGTTAAGGGCCCTTGGTAGCAAACTTGTAGTTGAGTTGTTTATTTAATGTGGAAGACACTAAGATGGATATCTCTGTTTGTTATCAGTAAGGTCAAATAGATAGTTAATTGTCAAATAGACACTTACAATAAGGTCTGCAATTATATTTGCATTACAGCACAAAACTTGTATTCTTAAAGAAAACTTGGTAGATGTGTAAAGTGAAAGAGCTCTATTAACAAATGGGTCTTTCTGTTGTTTTAGATCTATATTGGATCTCTTACTGTTCCAGTCATCTCGTGCTGGTGACTTTTAAAATCTTTAAACCTTAAATGACTTTAAAGGACCACTGTGGCCTCTCAAAATCAAGTCTAAGTTCATCTGGTAGAGTTTTAATTATTAGTCCGCCACACCCTGCAACGCTCTGCCGCGAGTGCATACAAGAAATGTAAAAAGCACACATGTAGTAATTATTATATCCACCAGGGGGGGTGATAGACATGCTGCTGCGAGCTGTAGGGAGGCTGCTCGGGTGCAGTGAATCTAAACAACGAGAAGTGTGCTACAGTTAAAATAACTCTGATCTCGAAGTGCTGTTGAAACACTGATATGGGAATCAGAAGAAACATTTCCATAGTTCTTTAACAGGTCATGGCAATAACGGTTCTAGCTGTTGCGCGTTACCCTTCACAGTGTACAGAAGATCTCACGTTGACAGATAAGCTTTAAATGATTTAATCTGCAATAACCACTTTGTCCACAAGGGGGCTTTAAAGCTCTTTAACTCGAATCCTATTGCTTTTACGGTTGTCTTCATGCGTGCATTATGCCTCTCCTTACAATACCCACTTATTAATGACAAAATACAGCCCAGTATTTATTAATGTAATAAATAACTGTTTAATTTAATTGTGCTGGGAGACCTACCTTAAAGAGCCTGGGTGTGGCACCATGAATTGACATTGTCAATATGAAAACCTTAAGCTCTCCAATGACTGTCTGTATGACTTATCAGTATGAAATGAATGGTGAAAAACTAACATAGACGCATCTACATGCAAAATACACACCCGCTACGTGAAATGATTTGCTATTCTCACTAAGAGAACAACACGATCCGGATACAAGGATTTTACATTTTTTCCTATGAAAGTGAGGTAAACAAGTCCATACACACACACATTGACACACAAACATACATACAAACTCACACGCACACACACACACACACACCCACACACACTCACACACGACTGGATGCCTGTATCCTCAGCGGACAATAATAAAAATCAATACACATGCCCTACTGAACTGTGTAAAGCACAGTTCAAAGTTATTTCATCAGTGCATCAACACGTCCCAGCTTCCTGTACCTTGAAAAAGAGTGTTTGTTTAGTATTGCTTTTCTTTGTGTGTGTGTGTGTGTGGTGGGCCTCACTGTATTTAAAGCAGCAGTGGTACAGTTTAAGGTTTCCTGCCTCTCGTTTAATTCTCTACCACGATTACGTTACATTCCACATGCACTGCTGTTCTCCAGTTTCCCCTGATCGTGGTACTCCCCTGATATTTGGCTCTGGGTATTGCTGTGCTGAGATTAATAGATACAGTATCTTGTAAAAGCTTCCTCTGTTTTGTTAAAAACAAAGAATAAAAAAACACTAACATTGAGGGAAGAAAACTGGATTTCGCTACACCTACAGTAAACTAACCTCCTAAAGTCCTAATAGAACAGGTGGTTTGTGTACCATACCGATTTCATTTGCTGTACATAGAGTCCTTCTTCAATAAGAATTCCAGCGCGCATTACATGCTGAAACAAACAGCGCTGTAGGTTGCGATCTATGGTTCAGCATCCCGAACATTCCAAGCCCTCTCCATCCTCAGTGTAAAGGAATGTCTCCTAAACCCTGTCGCCATTTCATTTCCAATTGTGTGGGCCTCTGGTGCTGGTTTCTGTGCCGCTCTTAAAGCTAACTTTGTACGTATGTCGATTTGGAAAAGATTGGAAAGACTTCCAGTTTGTACTTTGAAGTGTTGACCGTCACAGTTTCTCAGATTGACCCTGGGATTAGGAGCACCAGTTTTAAACCTGGAGGTTATGTGAAATAATTGGTAAGATTATAAGCAAGCTTTTCCGGGATATGACTTGTTTTTGTGCTGCTCTGTGCATGTGTTTTTGTGATCTTCTCTGTGATTACAGCAGTATTTATCAGTCAAGCTTGTTTGCAAAGTAAACCGCTTGTCAACCCACACACTTTATAAAAACAACAATCTCTTGTAGATTTGAATATGGAGATGCAGAGTTTTTGGCGGAAATGTACATCTTTATCTTACGAAGCATATAAGTACAGCACCCAAATAACAAGCATAAGCAAATCAGCTCTGTGCATACAAGTCTAATTATAGAGACAGGAGAAAGGTTAAATGCAGATACACAACATTTTCAAAAAGCAAGGGCTGCATTCAGCCGGTAGCTGCATCATTTAAAAATACACACAATACACAGCAATACATCAGTAGCTGAGCTGCTTTATTTTTGGGCTAAACACTGTTGGGTTTCTATTCTGGTAACCATGTATCTGGGCTTACTAGTGTTTTTATCTGTCCAGTGAAAGTCCATTTCTGGTCTCTGCCATTCAGGAACAGTACTGTTTACTTTAGGAATACAACCACAAGGGGAAAGTTGGTTATGGGTCTTGATGACAAGAACTTCAGCTAAACCGACACGCGTACATAAAAAACACTGCAACTGTACGCCTAAGAGATATAAAGACGCTTCTTCTGCCTCTTCGTTCTTTATTACTTAACAGGCTGAGAGCTTTAACTTAAGAGTTATTTAGAATCGCTCTTCTTTTTTTTTTATAACAATGAGCCCTCTTCACAAAAATCTCAGGACTGTTTAATGGATTGTTTGTAGAAATTTGGATTGTAACAAGATTCCTGTGAGCCCTTTAGGAACTAAAAGGGTGGCTTGATTCATGTACTGTACACTTCTTATCCACTGAAATGTAATTACTAAGAAGTTACTGTGTTGAACAGACTGTTTCGTTATTTGTCAGTCCGTCATTCTGCAACTGGTTGCTGTTTCAGGTTTTTTGATGCTAGAGATCAGGTTATGCAGCAGAGTGCTAGTTATTATCTGCAGTGGGATAAAATCGCTCTTATCGATAACGAATGGGGTCAAGTTGTACGAAAGAGTTTGAACTGTGCTTAGTGTTCCAAAGATGCTGAAAGATACAAAGGTGACTAATTATGTTTTGACACCACACAAACCAAAGTACATTCTTCGTCTTGTAGACAGACAGCAAGAGTATTTTTTAATTAGGATACTCTGATTTTGAGTCAGATTTTATTTTGAAATTTGTCACAAGCTGCTGTAACATGAAATAAGCAGGCAAGCTGAAGTGTGTGTGTTCTAACAATGTGACTAACTTCACAGTTCACAAGTATTGATAACGAGAACATGGGACCTCACACCTCATATATCTGTTATCTGCCACAATGTTTACTTCATAATGCTTTTCAAAAACATCACAGCGATAAAGAAACAGGCTAAAAATGTCATCCAAATTTCCCACGAGGCTAAACCCTGACTTTCAAAAGTGAACGGCTATTAACTTTTAAAAAATTGTAACATTTTAGGGTTATTTTTCATGCCAGTTTTACTGCAGTAAATGTGCCAGCCAACAGTTTAATCAACTGAATGTGTGGCTATCAAGACAAGGCAGCCAAACAAAGGACTGTTGACATGATGAAGCGAAAGTGTCAACTAACCCTACAATTAAACTGCTTCTTTAAATAGAAATGTAAAGATTCTTCATAGATAGGCAAGTATGTTTTAGTCATCTTTAAAAAAATAATATCAAAGCAAAAAAAAAAAGGGCATCCATCCTAAATGTCTGTGTGTTTGTGTTTCGTTTCAGAGCTGGGTCGGCCCTGCCTGCACATTTTCAGCGTTCGACTTTGCTGAGAACACGGCAATTCCTGTCGTGAACGTCCATCAGGATTTCCAGAAAAAGCTGTGTGAGATTGAGGAGGAGAGCTCAGGCAAGCATTTGGGGGGACAGGGCAGGAGCAGAGACTCCAAACTCTATTTCTCCAGTGGAAGCGTCATGACTGACGAGAGGGACAAATCCACAGGTCATGTTTCCATCGACACGGTTACGGTCTCCGACGAAGATGGGCTGCAGTGTCCTCGGTATCATGAGTCCGAACAAGAAACCTACAAGGTCGGCCGGGGCAGTGGCATCAGCTTGGACTACCCATCTGCTGGGGATCTAGACGGCTCCAGCAGCTCTGAGGAGGACAGTCTGCTGGGTAGCAGGAGGGGCGGCATGGTCATCTCGTCCGGCTGTGTGTCAGTGGATCAAAGGAGAAGCCACGAGGCAACAAACTCGATGCAGTCGCCAACTCTTGGGCAACTATTTGACTCCCATGATTGGGAGCCCGAGCCTGGAAACCTGTACCCTCGGCGCGATGCGGAGAGCCTCTCGCTTGATTCTTTTGCCTCCAACGTTCGATCTGAAGAGGAGTACGGCTACCCAAGAATAGACCTGGATACTATTGACAGTGGCTTCGTGGAATCAGACTGCAGCAGTCCGGTGGAATCTGATTTTGACAGCAAGGGCCAAGTGAATTGCCCCATTTTGATTGATGAAGACCACTCAACGAACTACGTGAAACAGTGGGTTGCGTACACGGCCACGACATCAGACGAAGGCTGTTCTACCAGTTAAAGCAGTCTTTCATTTTCAAAACAGCATCTCGTGGTGAGGGGTTTGCAATGGCCTCACGCTTGAATTGTCTCTTGGGTAGTCCTGTTTCTGAACATGCTGGTTTATGGTGTACCGGTGACAGTAAATAGGTCACAGACAAACTAAAAATACTACCTTGAACTTGAGTTTTTTATTTGATTACACTTGGATTGTATTGCCAACTTGAACTATGGACTAATCACGGACAGAATAACTGTAATAGACCAGTGAAGTCTATTGATACCCTAGAATGACTCTGCCTGACCATGAAACCTCTGCTCTGGGTATTATAATGATCACAGTACTGTCTGCCATATGTGCCAGCTATAGGCACTCAAGAAAACTAGCATTGTTTGTCAGGTTTACTTTATGATCAACACACTCATTAGTCTTACAAAACAGCAACACAAGTTTACAGGAGTATAAAATGAATGAGTGCTAGGCTTTCTGACTTAACTGCATACAGTGCATTAGGTGTAATCTAATGTCTCTGTATTTATAAATATTGTTTTTTTTTTTGCTGAGGTTTTCCATGGTAAACTTTCACAGTAAACAAATGTTGTTACTGCTGTGCCTTTTGGAAGCTCTACATTACAACCGTTTGCTTTCCCAGTCCTTTATTGTATTTTACTACACTTTCAAATGCATTTACCTTAGTACTGTATATACTGTAGTAAACTTTTAAGTGGGTGATAACAGCTGTTGCTGCAGTTTTAACTTGTTTTGTGGACATTAATATAGGTTCTGCAGCAGTTACATGTATACTGATATAAATATACTTTTATATTGCACTAGAAGAAAAGAGAAATGCCATCATGTAGTAGCTGTCCAGCAGTGAATGATATGAATCTAACATTATGCAGGCTCAGCTTGATGACTGAAACTGCTTGTTTAGAAAGCTCTAACCAGTTGTAGTATTCAATTGTAGTTGTAATGTCAGAGATAGTGTATCCTCTACATTCAAAACACATACATTTGACCAGATTTGAATTGAAAAACACTGACTTTGTTTCTGTTTTTCAATGTACACGTCCGTCCCATATATCCGCTGTGAAATGTTGATAATAATGTATGAGTTTTGAACGCAATGTATACTACATTTTTGTTTTAAGAAATACCCTTTTGGCCTGCCATATTAATGATAAGCAATGTCTTCTCATTTGTATAATGTCAATAAAAGTGGAATCGAGATAATATTTCTTCGAAGTATTTTGAAGTATTGAAACTCTTGATAAATAACACAGGATGTGGATCCCTCCGGGACAAGTACAGATGGTAGGAATCCTGAAAATGACTGATAAGTTCCTGCAAGACCAGGGTCCTCCCAGACTGAGCAGCAGCACAACTCTCCCTTCTCCTCCACGAAGGGGCTACAAGATTTTGTAGATTCTAGTTTTTTTTTTTTTTGAAATGCAGAGAATATGTGTTGTGCTGCCACAGTCGAAAGCAGCATTTGCACAATTTTCGCCTGAAAGGAGAAAGCAGAGTTTAAAACTAATCAGAAACAACTTTAGACCACTCATAAGATCCTAAAAGAGATGTTGGGGTTGTTCAATTCTGGTTTGGAAACTTATTGTTGTGTTTTGTTTTTTTTTTTAATTACCTAAAAAAGTCGTTCTACAATGTGACAAAAAATGCTATGAGAGCCCAGAGAGGTATGGTGAATAAGATATGGTAAAAATGCACAGTTACCCTGAAATTCCATCGCTGGAATGTGTTCTAAGAGTGTGGAACAGGCTCATCTGTCAGCTAAGGGTCAGCCTGTCATGGGGTCAGCATGCATCTCAACTGGGCAAAGATCTAATCTGAACACAGGCCTCTTTTTAATCATTGTGAGATGCATGGCATTTGAGCTGCCTCCATGGCCTCTGTGACAGAATGGTTGCAGTTGAGATAATTTTAACTGTGGTAAGGTCTTTATGACAACTCCCAGATCTTATGGCATAAAAACCAAGTTGTTTACCAGCAGGAGGAATGGTCTGATCAAGCTTTTAGCGGGGTTTTGCAACAGAGCGTTTTTCTTTTTTGCTTACAAAATGCATACTTAAACGGTTCCTTCCTGGTGGATGCACGCTGTTCGATACGATGCCCCCAAGGGGAGAGCCGAAGGGATTGGACAGTGGGTATCGATTGTTTTACATTGTATTCATCATTGATGGAAAAAAAAACATGTTGCCTCTCGTATCCATAACTGTTGATCCTCAAAGCACGATGAGAAATAAATACTTTGTTTAAATGATTGATCATTTGTGAAATAGATGTCAAATGTGCAGTTGTGAAACATGTTATAGGAAGTATGCATTTTCACTTTGTGAAAAAGATTCTATACTAGTTTAAAGAAAGTTCTCAGTTTGTTTACCTTTACTGTCTTTGGTGTCAAAGCACGTCACTGGCTGCAGAGCATGTCAATCATTAGGGGAAGAAGCTGGTTGGTTACTTGCAGCAAATAAGCTGCTGATGGGGTAGAGACAAAAAAACAAGGAAGAGAAAGACTACTATGGTAACAACTATCATTTCTTATCAAGCTAAAATATGTTTGCTATACACAAACTTCTTTCAGAACTGCATACTAGACACCAATTAGAGCTCCTCAAACTGAAACGACAAGGCTAAGGTGGTATTATTTATATAACCGTGTGTCAGTGGGTGTGGTTGAGTGAGTCTAGATGCTTTTGGCAGGCTGCTTAAGCCACATGGTGTGTCTCTTATTGCTTAAATGATATGCTGTAAATAGATTTGAATTTGCTTTCTCTTCATCTTTTTTCATAGACAAATAGTTTGCAAAAGAACAGAGTGTCAAAGGTCACAAAAATCCTGCGACTGGACCAGTCTGGCATTAACTTGTAGCAGACGTGCTGTAACATGAAATGTAGAAAGGTGTTTGTCATCATTGTGGGCGGCTCTGGTTCTGGACCGGGTCCTACAGAGTTAAACAGCGAATCAGACACTATTTTTATACCAAAAGCCCTGGCAGCAAGTGGCATGCAAATTTAGACCGTTTTTCGTTTTTTTTTTTTAATTCCAAAGGCAGCACTCCCAAACAGCGCATGGTGCAACCTCTGTTTTTGTTATGGCATCTTTGCTGTGATTCTGCAACAGCTTGCGTGATTAGGACCCTAATCACCCTTACTGAACAGTGTTAGGGAGACAGGTAGCATGGGAAAAGCCAGGTGAGGTGACACTCTGAAGATTCTTACAGCTTAGCGTAATGTCAGCCTTCATGTTTTGGTATACTGCAAATTTGAAATGGAAGTAAGGTTGCTTTCTGGAAATGGAGCATTGCTCATTCCAAGAAGCTACCGATTCGAGATAAAGATTGCAGACGTCCGTCTGGCTACTGTTCAAGGGAGGGCAGCCAGGGCTGTTCATGATAGGCCACCAAAGCATTGCTCTCTTGTTCAGAACCATGCTTGTTCTCATCAATGGACCGTCTATGGGTGCCATTGAATTGCCTAGCAACCAGCCCACTGCCTTTCAACTCGGGTGGCATTTTGGAATAAGGATGGTGAAGGCAGTGCAGTCTCACTTCGAGCAAAGTGTTCCATTGCCCTATTCACAATACTGCTTTCAAAAGTCTGTTTCAATAATTTAAATACATATTCATATCAAGAAAAACAGTCCAGAACTGTTACTTGAATATCTAATTGTGTTTCGTCAACTTTGCGAGTAGGGTCTTGTCTTATTGTGAAGCTTCTTGCTATTTTTTTATTATTTATTCTTTTTTTAGTTCTCGATCAGTCATCAGTGTAACCAATCTTATCTCCAAGGATCAGCATCCGTTAGCTTTTCTACCTTCTCTTTTCTAGTTCCTCGCTTTCTATTTTTTACTCAGTCAGTTCCCCGTAGCAAGGTTGTTCTGGTTTCGTTGACATAGCAGAAAGGTTCACCTCTCCGCTATGAGGCCCGCAGGCAGATCTTCTCCTTCATTTTACATATAGTACATTTGTAATTTTTTATTGAATTCAGTCACATTTTGCATGCTGTAAATTGCCTACTGATGCTTTGCAGAACGTCAGTTAATAATGTGAGTTCCACAGCCACACAGTGAAAGAAGGGTTCTAATGGCAGTATAGCGAGATGGAAGTTAAACGTATTAATTCTCATTGGATAAGCATAAATAAATGCTGAAAGGTTCTTTCTTACATAACATATTTCCCATATATTTTTTGTTTTGACGTCATAAAACTATTTTCCATGCAAATGTCACGCATCCCGATGCATAGGAAGAAAGTCCCGATATTTACCCATAAAAAAAAATAAAAAATAAAAAAAATCATTTATTCTGCACTGTAGAGTTGGTGAAACCCACATGCTGTGCTCCTCTGCTGACACAACTGCTGATCACTGACTTATACAAAGGGAAGAACGTAATTGTGTTTATTTTTACTGTCATGATGGTTGTGTGGCGTTGAGTTATGGAGATACGTCTATTATATGATAATGAGTGGTAGATGCATATGAAAAATGATTACGTGCCTGGAAGAGGAGCATTCTGTGCCAAAGCCCTGAGATTTTAATTACAAAAATCGATTTTTGACTAGTACAGACCATTTTTTCCCCAGTAATCTTTTTGTGATATATCCCTGTGTTATCCAGTTTATGGATCCTTTTAGCGTTCTCATCCCTGATCTCTACTTATAATTGACACCATTGATTGCTTTTGGTTTTGTTGTTTCTTGCTGGAACAAGAGGTTTAGTAATGGCTTCCTGGGTTGAGGATAGTTGTAACACATGTACCCCCATATACCATTAACTGAACACATGAATCTGGCACTGAAGGAAACAACATGTTTACATACCACAGTTGTGACTCAGAGTGACATATTTTTGCTTGATAAGGCCTATAATTTTAGGGATGTTAAAAAGTTTTAAAAGTAGGACAACAAAAAAAAAAAAAACTTGGCTTGTGAACATTTTTATTTTTCAATGAAGATTTAGTTTTTGAGTTAGATTTAAAAACAAAACTAATAAAAACACATTTGCTTCATGTGAAAATGGATCTTATTCAATAAAACATTCAATTCTTGAGTTAAATTAAATGTGTTAGAATTGACCGTGGCTATGGGGTCAATTGTAACATCAGACACCTTACATTTCAAGCCCTCTTGCTGTATGTATGTAAGTTAAAACTGTCCCTGGTCTCCCGTTGCATTTTCAGCAGTACAAAATAGTTTATTTAGTGCATGTCAAAATATTCCAATGATCAAAACCCACTTTTAAAAACGCACATGTCGCTATAGCAAAGCAGTGGTGCTATTCTGCCTCATCTCTTTTTGAAGGTCTTGATTACTTCAAAGAACTGATAACAATCGGTGTTTAAAGATGATTTTTTTTATCACCCTCCTGCGCAAACGTTTTACAGCGTGCTACCTTGGCTTGCATGAAGTTCAAATATAACCTGTACACTATATAGCTATTTTTGTATAATTCCTATTAAGTAACTATTTCATTAATCTCCCTTATGGGCAGCGGGGAATCGATTGTCTGGAGCTGGTAATAAAAGAATGTTGCAGAACTATCAAGTTACATTTATGGCTTAAATTCAATTGCTGCCTTGTTGATTTTAAAACTTTATCATAGTCAAAACATAGCGAAGTGTAAAAAAGCATAGTGATGAAGCATAGTAAAGTATAGTAATGTAAAGCATATTAATAAGCATGGCAAACCAGGGTAAACTATGGTAAATGCATAGTATATATAACCATGGGAGAAGCATGTTAAACTGTAAAGATTACAGTGCAAAAATACTGGTACACTTTTTTTTTAAGGGTAATGACATCAAACAAATTGAATATTCTTGAACATAAACATCTGAACACACAGAGAGTGAGAAACCATTCTTATTCTGTATATTATAAAATATATGGTAATAGCATATGCGAACCATTTTGATAACTTTTATAAGCATACACTATTGTATTATACCATTATGGTTTTATTACTTCATGCTACTCCTTACGCCTTATTCAGTGTCTCTGAAGTTTGTCTCACCCCTGTATCATCATTCATTCATTTTAACTCTATATTATGATCTTGCACTTGAATAGTTCAATAGTTTGGGGTTCGTGTACAACCCCTTCCTTATTGTGTGTTTAATTTTAAAAAGAAGGCGCTATAGTTCGACTTTTTGATAGCTGGATGTATAGTGCGCTTTTAGTATGACTGTGCGCTGCGCTCAGCGGAACACCCACTCTCCTCCCATCTGCGCTGTTCTTTTTAAATGTTCTTTTCGAGACTGATCTTCCACTCGACAGAGCAAAGAACCGGTCTTCCAGGACGCCGAGTCCGATGACAGTCGCTGATTTACCCGTGCTTCAAGATCAAGACGGTCAGGTAGGACACTCAACTAACTGTTTGCGCTATGTTATCATCCACACAAACAAACACACTGTAACTATCCAGTTCGTTACGTGTGTGTGTAATTTACAATATGCATGCCTCTGTACAGTGACAAAGGCATGTCAGGGTAATCTGAAATGCTTTTGTTTTTTGGTGAGTGTGTTATTGATTTAGTCTATAGAAGTAAAGATACATATAATAGTAAAGCGTATATTACATATCAGGTACTTGTAGTTCACTTTCTATACTTTATTCATCACTAGAGAGAGAGAGAGAGAGAGAGAGAGAGAGAGAGAGAGAGAGATTTGAAATAAGGTAAAACTGCAATATACATAAAGGGTAACGTGGGTACACAAAAATGTGAATAATTGATTTAAAAAAAAAAAATCTATAGGACATTTCGGAGACCGAAACGTCTGGACATAATAGATTTGTTTATTGTTATTATTATTATTATTATTATTATTATTATTATTATTATTATTATTATTATTAATGATCAGTTATTCACATTTTTATGTACCTACATTACCCTTTTTTGAAAAAACATTACCCTTTTTCTTTACTTGGGGATGTTTTGAACCCTATGATAAACGACAGTTTTATATAATGTAAGGGTATATATATATATATATATATATATATATATATATATATATATATATATATATATATATATATATTTTTATTGTCAAACAACCAGTTAGTGGATTTAGATTTTTTTTGTTCACTCCAGATCGCATAGAAATGTGTATTTCTGTGTCACGTGATATGCATGTGGGGAACTTCCTCCGCTCAAGTTTGGGAAATGATCTTGCTTTTGTATTATAAAGGTGTGTAGGCACGTGTAAGATGGTACGATAGCAACAGATTACTCACAAAGGCTTTCAGTCGAGCTGGGAAACAGCCTGGCAAGAAGGGGTCTCGGAAAGTGTGAAGCTGTTCAAATCAAAGGAGTCCGGATGCTGACAGCATCCCATGCGAACCGGTGTTTTATTTTATTTTTCTGTCTGTAGGAGTGGGTTTATTGCTCACTATAAGTAATTATGAATTCGTAAGGGAATCTTTTAATGGTGTGTTTTGGCAGCAGTAATGCAAAATAAATAATCGCTAAAGGGAGAATAACCGATCGCTCTCAATCTTTCTCTCTGTCTATATACTTTGTATTTACAATGCTAGTGTACATAACCTGGGATGCAACGTTGCTTTTAACACGGGTTTTTTTTTTTTTTTTTTTTTAATGAAATTATATCGTACTAGTAAAGCAACAAAACTAGTAAACATCATTTTTGTTTGGTAACACTTTAAGGTTTATTTTCTCTTCGCTACAACTATGCACAGTGCGGTATAACCACAGCAACAGAGAAAGGAAACGCACATCACATTGTATGTTTATTTAAAATCATTCGGTGATCTTGTTTTTATTAATAAACGACACGGCTTGGCTCAAGGCGGGGGAGGACTCAAGAGTTGTGCATTAATGTCATTTAAAGGGTTTGCAGCTGCTGGCCCAGTCTTGGGTCAATCCAGTACAAACGCAGGTCAGAATATTTTAGTTTTTAACGACAAGAAAAGGTCGACTTATATTAAGTAAAGGGGTTAGAGCCCTAAACAGCGGGCTTTCAAAAGCATTATAAAATAACTGATATTTGAGCTAACCACAAATTCATAACAGCTATTGCCCTAGTGTCCTGGTGAGTAAGATAGAGCATGTGTATCTTATTCATATTAACAAGTGGTTTGAATGGTTTGTTTCCGCTATGTAGATTGTACCACAAGAACAGCTCCAGTAGATCCATACTGTATTCTGCTATTGTGCAGTCAAGGAGTGAAAATGATCATGCCTTTGTTCTGATCCTCATTCCCATGCGACAGGTCCAGATTAAGAACTCACGGGACCCTGGGCACAGACTACACTCTTAGAAAACAAGGTTCTATCTAGAACCGTTGAAGGTTCTTTGCACCGATGTCACAGGGGAACCTTTTTTGGTTCTTCAAAGAACCTTTTTAAATGGTTTTAAATGGTTTAGAAGAACCACCTGATAAGGTATAAGGTCCTTCACACGCAAAAGGTTCTTAAAAGAACCTTGACAACATCCAAAGAACCATTTAGGAACTTTTTTTTTTTTTTTTATGTGAGTGTAGATAAATTGAGCTTTTGTTTCGCAGCTTCGATTGCAGTTAAGAGGCTGTTGCATTTCTACTGCATTTTCTTTTGCCTGCAGTTTCTCTGCATTACCAACCCCACGGGCCACCTTGCTCCTCGTCCTTTTTTTCAGCCACTTCACAGCTGTCTTGTATGGGCTTCTCTTTTTTTTTTTGTAAAAACAAGCAAAACTTTGGATTTTGCTGTACTAAAGCTGCTTCTTTTAAACCTTTTTCCTTTTTTTTTTTGTTTCCCTTTATCGCCCCCACTTGAGTCGCGACGGTTGGTAGCCAAATCCATGATTTGCTAATTGACATATCAGCGGCTGTTAAAATACGCAAGCACGCAGTGGCAGTGCATTAATTTACACAGCTCCTCTAAAAACAGTTTCGCTTATCAAAAACACTTGATCCATTTTCAAGAGAGGGGGGTGTCAAGAGTTATTAAATACAAATTGTGAACTGTATTTACTAGTCTTACACTGATGTACACGTGATACACATGCATTCTAAGGCTCTGTAAATAAAACAAATGGAAGATGAAATATGTAAGATCATAATTATGGGGCCCCTACTTTTATGGGGGGCCTGGGCCCTGGAGGCCCGCCCCTTAATACGGCCCTGTCATACATATAAGAATTTGATACGTTTTTGGAACTAAGGAAAGCGTGTCTTTCTATGGCTGTTACTATGTTCTCGCTCCGACTGTCTACCTTATATAGAGCTAGCAGGGCAGCTAGTGCAGTTCTGTTCTGCTAAGACAAGAAACTCTGAAGACACACACAAGGGGTGCTTGGTGAATTAGCATGTAAAGGCACCATCGCTTGTAAAAATACATCAATAAGCAAATGTGAACAAGTACTTTCCAGAAGACATGATTGCAGTACCATGCTTTATCATGCTTTATTATGCTTTATCATTATGCCTTGCAACACTCTGCTCTTGTTTTTACCACGGCATACTGCATCACACAAAGAGATTCCTAAGAGAGGGACTGATGTTATGTATGCATGCAGACTACAGTCAAATCCAAACAGCGCATTAATAGTGAGATATTCATTCAAAAACTGCTTTTAGTTCTGTTTATGCTAATGCATATTCTTTATCTCTGAGCAATCTCTTTCTTCCCGTCACTGATTAGAGCTCCTTTCTGGGCACAGTCAGTTCAGTGGCTGCAGTTCATCAGTCAGTACTGAGAAACACTTTCCATGGCTAGTCAGGAGTGAACATGACGGAACCTCTTGGACTGTCAGTGGTGCAGCAAACGACAGCTCTGATCTATTAAACATACTGTGCCATGATGGAAATTTCTGTGGCTCGAACCTCTTTACTAAACTTACTGAACAGAGTAGAACCTTGATGAGCCGAAGCCTCATTATCCAGACAGCCCCTTGGTAACTTGTCTTGTTGTGTGCTGTGCTCTTCTGCACTATTGTCTTGGAAACTTTACACACTCGCGGTCAAGGTTAGAAATGCATGGCCTGACTTCAGAATGTGAGCATCAATTCAAGGTACCTTAGAATTCTGAAACACCTTGATTTATTTACGTTTTACTTTAGCATGTCGAGGTGCAGACAGAAACCTCATGTTCTCGACCGGACGACTTTTTCAATGTCTTCAGTTTTTAAAATGTCACAGATATTGCAAAACTTTCCCTTCTGTGCTAGGTGTACTTGCTTTTGCTCAGCGCTTATGCAAGACTTATACAGTGCTGCACTGTCTCAGATGCAAGTCTGCAGTTTTGCCTTATCAGTGATTGAAGTACATCCTCCTATGTCTCAACCTTCCCAGTCAATAAGAAATCAGAAGCATGGCATTTACTTTGTTTTAGAGCATGAAGTTTTTCTATCAACACGAGAAGCCATATAGCAGGTACTTAAATTGATTGCAAAGAGCAGTTATTGATATGGGTAGGAAAAAAGATTCAATTTGCATATCATTTACTGAACGTTAAAGCAGTGCTGTGGTTTCAGTACAGCTCTCAAATATGTCTTCTCTCTAAGTACAGGGGGTACACCATGGTGTAACCAAAAATCTGCTCCCCCCAACAACACATTAGTAAGAAGTTCCGCATTAAAACAAATGTGGCATTTCTTGCAGCTGCGGTAAATGGCTCCACTCTGGTGCTCCAGCTGGAGTACATTCTTTCTCTCTTCTGTCTTTTTAACAGATTCCTTTTCCCAAACTCTAAAGCATAGCTGTATCTCAACGGACACCCCTCAAATATGTTGTTCAGTCAACACCTTCTTCTCTTCATGAGTTGTGTTGCCGGCTTTCCATCGGCGACAAAGAGATTAACAAGTAAGCGACAAATGAATGTTGCCCAATATAACATACAAAGGACTGTCTGTCAATACAGGCCATAATAGTGTGAATCACAGTATAATAATGTGTGTGCGTGTATATCTCTATGGAACGTACCTTAATATGATAAAGGGTTCACTATTTAAGGTAGGAATATACTGCACAGAGCACCCCCTTTATAAGGCAGGACCATGGCTCCAGTTTGGCCCATAATGCTATTACACTAGAACTTTATTTCTGGCTATAATGCAGAACCCAAATAGCACAGTGTCATTACCATAGCTCTCAACTATAGCGCTGCACAGGGGGGAGCTCTGTATTCCATTTCCATTTAGGGTCTCAAACATTCATGAATGGTTAAAAGCATGTCAGCTATCGTCCTGTGAACTGACCTCACTTTCCCTCGTCCCCCAACAGAAAAACCCGACCTCACATGTCTGAATAATTACTTGCAAACCGTGAGCTGTACTCTGACAGTCAACAAATGGAGGAACTCTGAAGAGGAGAATGCTACCGTTATTCTAGAATTCAAACTGTAAGGACTATTACAATTCAGTGAAGGTATCTGTGCTCTTAAGGTGTGAGGGAGCAGTCTCCATGCCTCAAGCCTGCCCTGCTCTCTTGTTAAAGGCTGAGCTGCATCTTTCTTATCACTCTCCTCTGTTTGAATAGCTCAGTAGTATTGTTTTCTTCATATATTAATATGAACTCTTTCATCCTTTTTGATGTGCAGTAATGTATTGTTATCAGATGTATGTTGCGCCTGTCTTCTCTCCAGTATTTGAAATCCTCTGTCTTTGTGTTCTAATACAGCTTGATTCTAGATGATGATTCACCTGTGCAATGCACTCTTGTGAAAGAAGCTGAAAGTTTTGACCGGGTAAGCTACAGCTGCTCACTGGACTTCGAGGATGAGATCATTAGCGAGGACAAATATGAAATCAGCCTTCGAAGACAATTCAACGGCACAATAGAAAATACAGTGGCAGATACATGTTATAGACCATCACTGCACAGTAAGTAACAGGCTTTATGGGGGCATTACTGTATTGGTGGAAATATGGGAAATGACAGTGTTATCACGGTTATTGCAGTAACTAATAGCAGTAATTTAGTGTTAGTGTTAGGGTTAGGGTTAGGGTTAGGGTTAGGGTTAGGGTTAGGGTTAGGGTTAGGGTTAGGATTAGAATAGTAAAAACATTCCGAATCTCTGCAAGTTTGAATCTAATATGTAAAAGGGGCACTAGAAACAAATACAATACACATTTGCCATAATATATGCATCTTTCATATAGTAAAATATAAGACCTACAGATTAGCGGTAATATGTATTAGGTAAGATTCACAGGATGGTGTTGTTTGTTCTATTTGTTAGCATGAGACCTAACAGCAGCCTTGACGCTCTGATTTGTGTTCACAGTTAAACCTCTTCGTCCGGTCAACCTGTCTGTCACCCTGAGCTCAAATCAGTATAACTTCACCTGGGACACAGGCTACCCTGATGATCATTATCTGGACAATCAGCTGCAGTTTGAACTGTCATATAGAAAGAAAGAAGACACATTGCACTCCAAGGTACTATTGCTTGAACCACTTTGGTCCATGGCTTTATAGTATTTAATCCTAGTATTTCATAACCTGACCAGTGATGTAGGACAGCGCTAGGGAGCCCATACAATTGAAACAAATTCAATCTTATGAAAAAGAAGATGATAGAAAGTATCCTTTTTATATTTGTGTTTTAAAAAGTTAGTTACGTTGGTGAGATTTAATTCACAAAGACTTACAAATATCTTGTTTAGTCTATGTACAGGGGCAGAAAATAATACTTGATTTGTGCCTTGTAGGAAAATGTATTGCCTCGTGCTAATAGCATGAGGTTTATAGATCTGAAAGCACCCTTTCTTGAAGCAGACACAGTCTACATTGCAAAAGTCCGCTCCGCACCCAACAATATCAGCTACATGGGACACTGGAGTGAGTGGAGCCAGCCGGTAGAGTTGAAGACAGGTACATGCTATTCAATATACTTTCATCTCTTTTTTAAAAAAGGAAACGGAAGCATGTTTCTATTCTGTTCCAGTAAGAGGCATATTCTAGTTTGGCATATGGGGTGGTGTGTCAATGGTCGCATAGATGGTTGTGTGTTTTTTAAAGATTAATGAAAGCCCAGTTTGTGGTCTACACTGTGGTTTATATAGTTTTTGTTGTATTATTTTAATAGGTGTCCTTGCAGAAAAGAAATCAGATATTATAATAATCATCGGGTCGATTGTCATGCCTTTACTACTGGCAGCTGTTATACTGGTGTCTCTGTACTTCAATCTTCCAACAAGGTATTGTCTTTAAGCTTGTTTTGTTATCAGTATGAACAATGTTTGCCATGTATTTTTATATATACAGTATATCCATGTGAAGTACCATGTTAGAATTCACTTAAACAGTTTTCAAATGTCTAAACAGGATGAGTGATGCTTAAATAAGATTGAAAGCTAGCCATTTCTATGTGTTTTTAATTGTGTGTGATTACGTTTATTGTAGCCTCATCAATGAAGTAACTCCAAGTTTAATTACACCATGAATTAATACAAATGTCCAAACTTCTGCCTGCGTCAGACTGACGCTGGTCTAGTTTGAGTGTTTTATCCAAGATGGTGTCAAGAGTTTGTTCCTGGAAAATAAATAAACAAACATAGTCTGCGTGGAACACAGTCTCTTTCTGAACTGCTTGGATCGGAGGCAGATGAAAAGGAAACCTGAAAATAACTGTGCACTCACATCTTGCAGGTTTAAATGTGTGCTGTTCACAAAGATACCAACACCAGAACCTTTCTTCCAGCCTCTCTACAGCAACCACAAGGGGAATTTCCGGGTAAGGATATTTATATACTGAGTTTATATATGTAATATCTTTATATAGTGCCTTTCATAGTGGACCACCATTACAAAGCGCTTTATAGAGGTAGGCTGTGAACTGTGCATTATATGCAGAATCACTTACAAAAGGAGGTTCAGCGACTTGCTCAGGGTCACACACAGCAAGTCAGTCAGTGGTGAGGTGGGATTTGAACTGCTAACCTTCTGGTTACAAGCCCTGGACTTGAACCACTGGACTACACTGCATCCTATTTAATGAGGCTGCACTTAATCTTCCAAGTTCAATTTCTCTATAGGTTAAAGACAATACAAGATGGAATTGTGTTACTGATATCCTAGGCTTGGGATAGTTATAGTAACTTCGATTGAATGTTTTAACTCAATTGGACTTCTAGACACATTGCTGAATGTTCCACTTCAACAGCAAGAGTCCAAAGTTGTACTAACATTCTGTAAGTCGCAATCTTGCTGCAGTTTAGCATTTCCATTTTCCTGTTCACTTGCAGAACTGGCTCAGTCATCAGGGGGATCCACTGAGGAAAGAAGAAGAGCTGAAAATTGACAGCCTCGTGCAGACCAAGCAGGCGAAGATTGAAGACAGTTTCTTCCTGTGTACTCAGGAAGAGGTCCTCAATCACATCACTAACATCAAGCCCATCCACCGTGAGTGGAGCTGCTCTGCTAAGCACAGTAACGGTGCTGATTGCAAGGGGAGCCAGGATGTTGCCTCTGACATCGCAAGTAGCCCCCTCGCGGCACTGCCCAAGTCCTTACAGAGTTACGATGAGATGTTTAGCACACTCTCCTTGGATCTGGCAGGAGTCACCGACAGTGATTCCGGGTGTGACGATATGACAAGGAGTCCGGACAGCAGCTGGCAGCAAGCCACCTTCTCGTTTGAGCTGCCCCCTGAACCAGAGAGCCTGTGCTACAGCGATGATTACTGCACCCTCTCGGATACCAACAATGGACTGATCCCCACCAAAATGATTCGGCAGGTGGTGAAGAGCGTGCAGAGCCTGGCTGACAGCTGCCCCCTGGCTGCAGAGTCCGGAGACGACAGCAGCGACCCGCAGGATTCCCAGAATGAATACGACCCAGAATACAATTCCTACAGCGAATGTCTGACAGACTCCAGCTTCTCTCCTCGCAGCTTGTTCCAGAAGCATTCCTCTGCTCTGTAAAGGGTTATGTCACGCATGTTATATTATTTCTAGCTTGTTCACCCCTCATATCCAATAGGGTTAACACATTACCTATGTCAGATTTTTGTTCCTATGTCACAAACATGAGTGTTATTATTAAACTAACGGAGCCAAAAGACCAGTTATTAATTCTGGCAAGAAGCAACAGGTTTAGCATTACAGTAGTAAAACCAATGCACATTAGAGAGCTGTGATTTCCCTATCAGTGGTTATTGGGGAGAGTGTAAGATATTGTGTAGTGGTACATTTATTTGCTGCTTTACAGTTCATGTATTTTGCTGCTGTTCATAAATAACAAAAACAAAAAAACAAAAATAAATAATACTGTTAAAATCAACTTGGGATGTCATCTTCTTAATTATTCACGCCTGTCTGTAACCCATCTGAAATGTGCTGCATATTTTATAGATATGATTTAATCAGTATTGGTTGTGTTTCTGAGCTGCCCACGCTATTAGTGGCCTAACGGTACCAACACAATAGAAGGCTTCCCAGCACAGAGAGCGGGTTTAGGCAGAGGATAGACGGTTCAAGTTTTCTTCAAAATGACTCACCAAAACTAATATGTGCTAGAAGTGTTTGCTCATGTAGCACCCGGGAGGGGTACTCGTTCTTTTCGATCGGGTGGGATCAGCCAGGCAGAATATCAGAAGGACATAAACTAAAACCACAACAATACGCAGGGCAATGAACAGCGTTTTATTAAAGACAGGTGATTAACTACATTTAACAATTAGAACAGGTCCAGAATACATAGTCACGGCAGGGGGTTTGCTCTGTTCAATTAAAAAAAAAAAAAAAAAAAAAAAAAAAAAAAAAAAAAGTCCGGGTCAGTTATAATTAAAGACTAAGTCTGTTTATTAATTGAGTCGGGTAATGGACTGACGGAAATGAACACCAAGGTCCCATATATCTACAAAAAAAAACGATGAAGAGAATTAAAAGAAGTATTTAAAAACAATACGAAAAAACGAATTGCTGAATGCAGAAATTCTCCGGAAGTAAAAGTATTTTAAAGTCATTAGTCATTTAGTCACGTGTACTTAGTAATGAAAGAGATTTAATGCCAAAGATGGTTTTTAAGTCATTGTTAGTAATGTTTGCTATTTTTATTTACTCGTTATTAATAACAACAACAAATATCAAATCACTTCCCATTTCTCTCAAAACATTTCTATTTTTTCCCCAATCTTGTTTAGTTTTTGTTAAAGGTTTGCTAACTATCTACAGACCCAACCCAGCTAATGATTCTCAACTCTGGTTTTCAATATGTTGAAAGGCACAGTAAACTGTATTTGTAATACAGTGTGGGCTGCTGTGCAATATGGGGACACCCCCTCACAGACTTACTCAACATGCTCGATTTTCATCACCACATCAAGCTTTTCTACCTGCAGATGAGAATTGCTTTTCACAGTGCGGTCCACAGTGATTAGGGGAGCAGTGAAATTTAATCTTTTAAAGCAGAGCTGTCCAAAGCTGACCCATCCACTCTTGATCTTTGTTCCAGCCCTGTTCTACATTCCTTAATTTAATCAGTTAAACCTCCATTCAGAAGTAGTTAACTATATAATTGTACCTTTTAAATCTGGCACCGAATGGCCCTCCAGAACTAAGATTGGACACCCCTGCTTTAAAAGGTATTCAGATAGGTATAGAAATATATTTTGCTGTTCAGACAAAAGGGGGTGCTGTCGATTGATGAGCCACCTTTTAGCCAAAGGGGAATTCCTCAGAATGGAAAACACTTAAGAATCACACTGTGCTCCAAATGGCAGGTGAGGTAGGCACAGTGGGAGTGGGAGAAGAAACAGGGTTCTAGTGAAAGCAAGTGGGTTAGAGATGTCTTTCCAACTGCAGATGAATTGAAAAGATTAGATCTGGCGCCTACTCTTTTTGGTGTCTCATCTCACGAACGACCGAAAAAACAAAAATGTATTCTTTTGCAACTTTATAATAAATAAAGTTGAAGTATTTGCTTTTGAAGTGTATTAGCCAAGGGAATAAGTCATTGATGGGCCGTGTCTGAAGTCACGGTGTATGTGTCCCCTTTCTTTATCTTTCCATTAGTAAAGCACATTTAGCAGCTGTGAAAACAATAAGCTGGGAATTGGAAAGGGACATGGAAATGGTGTCTGTGTGTCTGGAAACACAATGTTTTAATTACAGTGATAATGTAGAGAAATACCTTGTTTTAATGGTAGTATTCTCCGGCAGTTATCAACGTAAGCACTAACAGGACTACAATGTAAAACATTTTACATCTAATAATACACCCATCCAGTCTGAGCTCTTGAATTGGTCTATCTTTCACAGCTGAGCCAAATGAAGCATGGTTGTGCAGGCAGCCAGCAATTTACCTGCATGAGTTCAGCTGTGCCCCTCCCAGTCTCTCACAGACAGCAGGCAGTGCTGCAGCCTCTCATTGACACAGTCTGACAGGCAGAGGAACACAAAGCATGCAGCACCAGCTCACGTCCAGTGCAGTCTGTTTAGCTCCATCACTGTGGAAGATGATGCCTGCTTTTGTGGTGTGTGAGAGATCTTCTAACCAGGGAGGTTCTTCAGGGCATTGCTCAGTGTCGCTTCAAATACTGACCTGTGCTACAACCGTTAATTTTACTTTTTTATATTGTATTTGTTGCTGTTATATATATATAATTATACACACACACACACACACACACACACACACACACAGATGCATGTAGGGTCCTTAAGAAGAAATAATCCTTTTTGTTGATTCACCAAAGAAATAATCTTAAAATGCAACGTGTGAATTATTTTTGTAGATATTTAATATGTATTGTGTTAATGCACACAGGATAGTGTTGTTACTATGAATCCCTTATATAAAAGATATATGGCATACATGGATTTTATTATATATGTAACAATATAATATATAATGAAGAAGAAAATTGATAAACTGAAAAGTCACTATTACAGGACAATATATATATTTATATTCTATAGAGGAGTGTCTTACATATAGTATAAGCGCTCTCTGAGTTTGCCCCGTGTTTCAAAAGGGCGGAGTGTGGCCGCGTTCAGCTACCAGAATCATTACTTCATCTCCCTCTAGTGGAAACATGTTACAGCAAAATTGACATATACAAGTGCTGTCTGATGTGTCCA